>NC_056743.1:1602654434-1602954434 GCF_019279795.1 Protopterus annectens | reverse complement strand
GGTTCTGTCTGTGAGCCAGTTTGCAACCCACCTAGTGATATAGGGGTTGATGCCTAGCTTAGTGAGTTTTTCTATGATTCCTGAGTGGGGAATGGTATCAAAGACTTTGGCCAGATCAAGGTAGGCTGTATGAACCACCTGGCCTTCATCCACAGCTCTTGTGACTGACTCAAAGAAGTCAACCAGGTTGAGCAGGCATGATCTACCCTTTACAAAACCAAACTGTGTGGGATCAAGAGTTTGAAGATTCCCTATATCCTTGTTTATTAGGTCCATGAATATCTCTGAACTACCCAGTTAACACAAACTCTACCAGACCTAGACTGTGTTGTGAGGCTCACACTTGTCCTGCTCATGCATTGCAGACAGTGAAGTGGTCTGCACATGTGTGGGGTAGATCTGTGACTAAAACAGGTTTCTTGAAATCCATTTCACAGTCTCTAAGTGTGCTATGCCACTGACATGCTGTAATTGGCAACGCTTTGCAAGCTACTGGGCAGCAACAGGGTATGTGCAGGCCCTTTTTCTTGTATGTCCAGCTTGCTTTGTTCCCCTCTAGAGGCAAGCATGTTTTTGCCTTGTGACTCTACTGTGACATTGTGTTACACTGTTCTGTCATGCTACCCATCTTTGTGTGCCACATAGTTCCCACAATGTGTTTTCTACCATTTTCCAGCTGATATCAACCTGTGAAGTGGCTAAGTTTGGAAAGGCTTCCTCATGGTGCAAGATGGAGTCTATAAAATATTTCTCTACCTCCTGAATGACACCACCATGGGGACCTGCTAGGGAGTTCCCATCATAACTTTTTTTGTTTTTTGCAGAATGTCCAGATTTATGCCTCATATTTTGTGTTCCTCATAAAAGTTGTGGTTTTCTGGCAAATCACTGGGATAATCCTGAGGATTGAACTTGCCAAATAACATAGATTTGAGTTTCAGACTTCAAATCCTTCAGAAAATGTATGTTAACACTTGTCCTGTTACTCTAGCAACTTTCTAAATTTATAAGAGCAATATTTAAAATCTGCCCCTATTTTTGGGCCTTTCTCCCCCTGTTTTGTCAGGCTTTGTCCAGATTTCTTGTAATAAAAGGTTGAGAGGTATGGTTCCCATGAGCATCTGTCAGTATACAAGGTGAATTCCTGGCACTACCTTGCTATGGTTTACAAGTGATGCTCAGACTATCACCTGCTTTGGCGAGCAGTGCCAAAATTGTTAGTGACCTGCAGAAATGCTACTGTGACCTTCTCCACTAACGGATATGAGAGGTTAAGGAGAGTGAGCCAGGGTACTAGTAAATGCCTATAGATAGGCATTCTGATTCATCTACAAGTAGTTATTGGAGTTCATGGCCATGTTTTTTTCCCTTCTTCTCTACTGTATTGTAGCACCTGCTAAGGTAAAGGAAAACAGGCAGATATGCCAGACAAAGTAAAATTGTCTGTCCTGGCTGAAAAAATATATAGATGGAGCTTCTTACTGCTTGCTGCTTCTTGCTCTTGCTGCTCTTACTGTGGGATTTGAAGTCTTCTTAAGACACTCAGATATAACATTTACCTCAGGACTTGTGTCCTTACCATACCTTGTGCAAATGATGACTTTCTGTAAGGTTTAATCCAGTTTACCTTTTTGAAAAGATGTATGTTGTTTTTGTCTAGTTTTTTAGAACTTTATTTTTTTTAACAAAAGGCACAGCTAGTGGTTCTATCAGTAACTTTTTTGACTCACATGTGGTGACAGGACATAACTGTTGTGTGACAGAAATAACTTTAAACATTTTTATCTTTTGGATCTTTTTTTATCTGTTACAAGTCTATCTTCATCTGTCTTGTTTTTTAATACTTTTGTTTTATAATTCATATGATATAATTTTTTTATTGCAGTTTACACAAATCAACATTTTATTGAATCACAATATTTCGCATTTTTTTGATTTCACATGGTTTATTTGAGATAATAGTCAAATACATAATATCAACCTGCCCTGCCTTTTTTATATTTTACGTAATATTTAAGGTGTTACATTTACATTTTTTTTTTTTATATAATTATGCAATTAAATATCCATTTGCTTAAATTAAACATCCAAACTATCCTAAACTCCATCAAAATAATAATACTGTCAATATCCAAACTGTCATCCAATATGCAAACAAACAAATAAAATAAAAAAAGAATAGAGAAAAAAAAAAATGAAAACAGAGAAAAAAGCAGGATGTTGAAGATGTTGAGGATCAGCTGAAAAAACTCAAAGTAGACATTTTTCAAAGTCAGCTGAAGTGGGAAAGCAACTGCAGGCATGGGACTCCAAATTTTTGGTATCCACCTTTCTTAGCTTCAATTGCTCGTCCGAGTGACTCGAAACCTGGTCTCACAAAGCTAAAAAACGCAACATACTTACTTACTACTGTCTGCTATATATACTACATACTGCACAATATGCAATTTAACTGGTAATGTTAGTCTCCGTAGCTAATACCACCACACCCTCTCAGGGCTTCACATCACTGTGGTTGAAATGCAGGCTAGCTTTCAATTTTGAAATATTATAAAACTCTACATTATAAATTATATGGCTAGCTTGAAAAAATATATAATATATGCTGAAAAGCTTCTGCTTCTGCTTCTTGCTTCTTGCTGCTGTTTGTTTCTTGTTCATGCAGCCGCACAGGATCAAGACACTCAGTCTTGTCTTAAATTCAAAGTCTGGTTATATTTGCATTCACAGTCTGTATTCGCAGTCTGTATCTGCAGATATACACTGGTGTGAGGAAACTACTTTTGCAGCACCTGTCTAAGAGCAGTAACCAGTAAGTTTTTTATAATAAGTTTAAAAACAACCAAAAACTGGAAAAAACTAAAGCTTACAAACTACTTATATAGTACAGATGATGTGAGAGATTAGATGATAGTGAGAGATGATGTCCTTTACCTCAGGACTTGTGTCCTTACATTTCCTAAGATACCTAACATTTTTTACATTAATAACATATTTATACATTATTTTGGTTTTGCTAACCTTTACTAGATTCTGCCTTGATGGCATACAGCCAACACATCTGTTCTTGTAAAATGATATATAAACTGTCTTCAAAAGCATGCTTGTTCTTAGAAAACATTAGAAAAACATATTTTTAAACTTTCTTAGAAAAACATGTCTGTTGTCCAGTGAAAGCAGATTACATTCTTGTCATGTCTGTAAGAAGTCAGCTTTGTGATGTGTGTACACCATATAAGTAAAGTATTTTTTTTTTAAGCCACAGTCATTTAGTATGCTGATCACATATTACAATAAACCTGTTGTTTCTGCAAAGTAAGCTTTTTCTTCAGCATATTTACACACAATTACATCAACAACCTTAAATTCATAATATCTAACACTGGCATCACGATACAATTATGTAATTGGTTTTATAGCTACAAATGTCTTGGCTACCTCTTCTAGACTGTTCAAGTTTGCAGTGCTGCTAATTAACAGCTTTGCTTTGCTTTGTGTTTCTTGCCTAGTTTCTTGCCTAATAACTGCTAATGGAACTGTTCTACTGTTCCTTGGAAATTCTTGGTACAACAGTGCCATGTTAATGGTCACTGTCCTGACAATGGGTATGCCACCATCATCACAGGTGTCATTGTCTGCTTTGAACCTGTTTGGTTGGTAGCATTTAATGCTATGTCTCTGTACCTTCACCCCGATGTTTGTAAAAAATGCTGTTGTCAGCCTGACTGTCTTTCAGGTATGAGTGGATGAATTGTCAGTGTATCAGTTATGCTGCACACACAATGGGTGTGCCACTGATAGCCACCATGAAGCATCACTTGACATCCTATCATATGTCAGATTTCCTATTAAATTGATAAGGTGAGGTATGCTTGGCATGGTCGCCCTGGTGCCATGCAGGTTGACAGTTGGTGGCTGTTTGTGCCACCTGTTGCTAAGATCCTTCAGGTGTGCACTACATCTTCAGTAGGTTATGTTAGCCCAACATCAATGCCCATTGCAGTCACAGTGCTTGCAACTTATGGACCATGTCACTTACCTTCACAGGGAGAATACTTAGATGGCATGTAACCTTGCCCCTTGTGGTATAAATACTTCTGTAATACAGAATCAACCTATATTGTTTTGGCCCTTCATGAGGAGTAAACTCTGATGGATAAAGAGCTGGGCAATAAAATCCACATTAAACAATTTTTTGGTCTTTCTCCACTCCGTCCTCCCTTTTGTATAAACAACCTTGAAGAGTCCCTTTTGTGAGAATGCAGGATGATTTGCCTCTGCAAAAAAAACTTTTTGTTGTTGTTTAATCCCTCTTAAGATCAGGTAACTGGCCTGGCTCTCAGTGCCCCAAGACCATTCCAAGTTTATCAGCTTCATCTCCTACCCTCTCAGACTTGCTCTGATGCTGCTGGTGCTGGCTTTTTATCCCAGTGGTGTCTTGGGTCTGGACATCTCTGCCTCCGTCCGGGGAAGAGTTTTTTTATAAGCCCTACCCACTTTCCTGTCCCACCTCTCACATTTGTTGACTGTTTGAGGGCACCTCCCCTCTTTGAACTGTGCCTCCCTTAAGGGAGGGTCATCAATGAATGCCCTCACACACAGGATGGGTACGTCTGTCCTTCCCTGCTGCATGAGTCTGTAATCAGACATGGGTAGACTTGGCCATAGTTAAAGCTTTATTCCTCTACACCACTGGAGTGGCCTGCAAAAGCACTTTTTAGTAGTTTTCTAGAAGAGTTATGTTTTTCTCAGTTTAAATGAGAGGTATTCCCCTCTTAAGCTAATTCTGCCATGTGTTTTGCAAAACAACAGCTTAGTTTAGAGACATCACAGCAGAAGCAATAGACTATGGCTAATAACCACTCTGCTGACTTTTGCACTACTTGTAATCCGTGTCAGTCAGTCCTGGTGTAATAAAACTGAAGGTAAATCAGTACGATGGTAATTGAGGCAGTAAAAGATCAAAGCATGAATGGCAATAGATGGGTTCTCTTGCAGTATCAAGTGCTTTAACCTGAAATATTCTGTAGATGAAAGTAAGATCACTTTACCATAGTTGACATGTGATGTGTAAATGTCAGCTGACAATAAAGAAATACATTAAGATCCTGCACATTCAACACAAAGTCATAGTTATTATATTTGTTGCTGCAACAGAAGATAAAATATGAAAACATCAGTGCAGATGAGTCCCTTAGTCACATGCACAGTGCAGCCTAAGTCATGGGTGTGTTGAGTTTGAGACGTTTTTTTTAGAAATTCAAACATGAATGGCCTCAAATTACCTCTAGACACTCTTCTTTGATAACGTTTTCTCTCTTTCTGATTCACTGTTCATATTGGGTCCATTTTCACATGCAATTAGCAACATTTTAGGGCAGTTGTAGAATTAATGCAGTTACCACTGGAAGGGATGAGGTCTTTTGAGTGCCTTTTGATCAAAGATATGGAGACGAGTCATTCTTACCTATAATATAGATCTCAGATTTACATACTGGTACAGAGGGATGAAGCTCTGTTCTGACTTAACCTAGATGACTCAAGTTCAGTTATCTGCTTGACCACTGGATGAACTGTAGAGAGGATTGGATTCTGCAAGTGACATCAGCTGACCCACACCAGGAGGAAGAAGGTGGTCTGACCTGCAGTAAGGATGGCATCTACTGGGGAAGTTGTGTTTCTGGCATGCAGTGTATGGGCAAGGGACATGCATTTGCCTCAGCCTTTCATGTTTGTGATGTGGCTTTCATGGTGCATATGCAGACCTTAGTGTATCCGAATGCACATATCAGCCATTGTAGGTTAGGGCTGCAGCAGCCAAAGCAATGATGGCTATCTGGATGACAACTTCCTACAAATGACCCTTGCCCTAGAGGGGAATGAGTTTACTGACCCATCATGGGGGAATGCTGATGTCAACAGGGACAAAACTCAATCAAAATAATCACAGATTTTTAATAATTGGACGGGGCAGTGGTGCAGCAGTAGCGCTGTCACCTCACAGCAAGAGGTACCCTGGTTCGATTCTCGACTGGGGTGCCTTCTGTGTGGAGTCTGCATGTCCTCCCTGTGTTCATGTGGGTTTCCTCCCACATTACAAAGACCTGCATCTGGAGCATTTCTCCCTGGGCCTCCACTGAAAATTGGCTTTGTTCTAAGTCGGACTTTCCCGGTTAACAAATGTTAACTAAAATAAATAAAATAACTTGAAAATGTATTTAAAAATAATTGTTAAATTATCTCCTGTGGGAACAGCTCCTATCCCCCACACAGCATGGCTTCCATCCCTCCTATAGTACTAAAATCACACTTCTAACTTTTCCAGATAACAGCAAACTAGTCTTCTACTTATTTCTAGTCTTGTCTAAAACCTTCAACAGAGTTTGCCACAGCAAGCATCTACTTCAAATGTCCAAACTAGGTCTATCCAAGCCCACACTTCTATGGCTCAAAAACTTCATGTCCATTAGGTATCAGTCAATAAAATGGCACTCCACTCTCTCCCATACCTCCCAGTCACCTGTGGTGTAACACAAGGCTCTATCCTTGGTTCTCTCCTCTTTAACATCCTCAACAACACCTTCCTCGCATCCACACAACAGGCATCCCTACAATATGCTGATGACTCCACACTCATGCACATCAGACAACCTGGCACATCTCCCAGAAATTTCTCAGGAACTTTAACAGCCACTGAAACATGGCTTCTTAACTGACAGCTCCCGCATTACCCCCAAAAAGCAAATTACTTCTTTTTCCACAAATTTCTCATGAAAAAACAAAATTTAAAGTCCATTCACTTAATAATACAACCGCTGAAGTTACTTCTCTTAGCAAATTATTAGGGATGACAGTGGATGATGATCTTAAATTTGACCTGCATATACAAGACTGAATTAATAACTCGCCAAAAACTACAGGTGCTTTATAGAGCCAACATTTTTCTGACAAACACAACTAATTACATTTGCTGCTAGTTGTCTCCTTCCTTCACTACTTTATGGCATTCCCATCTTTGCTGGCCTCCAGGCTTCAAAGAAGCAAAACTTGAACAATACTACAATAAAGTGGCTACATTTGCAGCAAATACCCTGTCTGAACTCATGACTGACTAGCACTAAAAAGACTAAATTGGTTAGAACTACCCCATCAACTAACATATACAGCTTCTGTACTCCTATACAATTAAACAGTGTCCATATGCTTGTCCACTAAAGATTATTCTACACAACTATGTTCCCACTCGATTGTTACAATCCAGTAACCAAAAACTTCTCTCTGTCCACACACCTATCAAATCTGCTGGGCATGGTCTGTACTCGTAAAATGTTGCTAAGGCCTGGAAGCCCTTACCTATATCCATCAGTTCAGTACCCTCCCTCCAGTCCTTTAAACCCTTATGAAAGACTTTCTGGCCAAAATCTGGCACTGCCCTTGCTGAAATCCAGGACAGACTATATCCCTATGTATGAACAAGTTCCCATTCATACTTTACACCTCCTTACTCCCCCCCCCTTCTTCAGTCACTTCCTACCTTCAATCAGTTTCTCTCCCCTGATTCTGACTATGCCAGAACCCTGTTTTTTTTCTCTTCCTTCATTGTGATTCATGCATGTATTATACTAACTTACCTTTACCTTCTAAAAAACTTACTAAAATTTCTCAAATAATTAAATTGTATTTAGGTCTGGCAGTTAGCTTAGAGGATTAAGGAGCTGTTAACAAGCTGGTCCAGTGGTGCAAGGTTTGATTCCCTCAGCCTTCATTGTTTTAACTGTGTGACTGTGAGCAAGTCAGTTAACCAAACAGCGCTACCAGGCTTCGTCTGAAAAAGGTCCATGGAGACCAGTGCTCTACACCAGAAAACAAATACAACTTGTATTACAATGATTTGTTTGTATCTATTTTTAAAGATATCCAGTTACATTATGTGTAATTTGCTATAATTCTGTAGACGTGTTTGTATTATTTTTGAACCTTGTAAAGTTATTGTTTTCAAAATGTTTTTGTAATACTTTGGAGCTTTTCTCCTTGGGCCTCTGCTGAAAATGGGCACCTACCCAATTGAACTTTCCTGGTAATCAAATATCAAATAAATAAATACTTTAAAACAAAGGAAACGAAAACCGACCCGACATTTAACTGCTAAGTGCCCTTAGGGGAATACAAGTCACATAAAATTATTGCACATTCATGTAGTCACATGATCCAGGCAGTTATAATATCACTAAAAACAATAAATGTACATATCTGTCCTTCAGCATAAAAACAATGGCTATCTCTCCTCTGCTACTCTAAAGCATTTGACATGGTCCCACACAAACAACTTATCTCTGTTCTCAATAACCTGTCCTTCTCTGTCAGTCACCAACTGGTTTCAGAGTTTACCTGTCTGACCGCCAGCAATCCGTTGTATGGCAGAATGACATATCTCCCCAACTACCTGTCTCCACAGGGGTTCCCCAAGGATCCATCCTTGGACCCCTACTCTTCTCTATTTTCACCAATAATCTAGCCTCTGCCACCAAACATGTCACACTCATACAATACGCAGATGACTCAATCATCATCTGCTCAGCCCAGTCCCTACCCAAACTGCAAAAAGTCACACAGGAAGCCTTTTCCTCTGTTGAAACTTGGTTATCCGATGCCCAATTAATACTCAACCCAAACAAAACTAAACTACTCTTCTTCCAACCCACCAAACATACTCAAAACAACTCTCACTTTAACATCACAGCAAAAGACAACACCACTATATACCCAACTGAACACACTAAATTGCTATGAGTGGAAATAGACAATAAACTAAAATTTGACATTCACATATCCATGACCATAAAAAAAGTCCACAAAAAACTAGGAGCGTTATAGAGAAATAAGCAACTTCTCATCAAAGCAGCAAAGATTTCAGTAGCAAATTCCCACCTTATCTCCACCCTACTTTATGCCTCTCCAATATATACCTACCTAAGGCAATGTGATCTAAGCTAGAGACCTGCTACAACAAAATTGCGAAATTCGCCACAGGGGCATCCTACCGTAGTCATCACTGTCTCTCACTTGCTGAACTGGGCTGGCTTGAACTCCCTCACCTCCTTCAATGGTATCAACTCTCACTCACCCACAAACTAGTAAACCATCCACTAAATGTCCCATCCCTCCAGAATCTACTCCAACCTTATTGCACCACCAGACCACTAAGATCCAGCAACAAAAATCACTTGCAGATCACTAAAGCCAATAACTCTGCTGGTGAAGCACTATTCTTTTGCACCATAGCCAAATTATGGAACTCCCGCCCACCCACAATTACCTCCATACGATCATGCACCCACTTCAAAACTTTACTAAAAGAGCACCTAAAAACATGCTGGCTATGCCCTTGCAACTCCCACTCTAATATCACCCACCCCATCCAACCACTGCCTTTCTTTCCACTCCACTAACTACCTTGATTATAGCAAGCTCAGATGCTCATAAGCCTAGTACTTATTATACAGCAGGAACTTCTTATTGTAACATTTTGTTAATGTCTGTTATGTACTTCACAGATAAAGATTCTAGTTGTCTACTGATGTACTATGTTCTTCATCTGTAAATATGTTGTAAGTAATTGCTATGTTAAATTGTTAATCGCTATGTAATCCAATGTAACTACTGTCTGTTTATTTTAACTGTGGAGCTTTTCTCCCCAGGCCTCCACTGAAAATGGACCTACGTCCAGTCGGACACTCCCGGTTAACAAATGTAAATAAAATAAATAAATAAATGTAGTCTTTCGCATAATGTACATTTGTGTCTTGTCGTATAGGCAGAACAATATATAAATGAAAACAATACATAGAAATGACTTCCTGAATTTATAAACATGAAGAACGTGATTCATCTATGAATGAATAATACAGTTTTTTTTTTCTTCTTTTGGCTTTTCCCAGTTAGGGGTCGCCACAACAGATCACCTGTCCGCTCATGTATTCCTAAGTAAATACTGAAATTTCTTACTTTCTAAAGCATGGTTTTAGCTCATCTGGTTCATTTAGTCCAACTGGAACATAATTGTTGAAAGTATGAATCCCAAATTTCTCTTCCTTACAAATCTAGCTGTATTACCATCCCTCACAGGTGATAATACTTTGTTGATTCCCATGTATTTAAAACTACAGTCCACATTTCCATTTTAAACATTAATACAGGTTTTGGTAGCTTGTCCTGCTTTGATATTATGCAAATGGTCATTATTTCAAGCACTCAAAAACTTAGTTGTTTTTCCCAAGCAGAGCCTTCTCAAAACATGTTCCTAATGTCTGTAACTTTGTTCCTCCTTGTTTTAGAAATTTCACTAATATTTGTCTCTCAGAAATAACTCTAATCTCTACCACCATAGCTCCATTTAGTTCTCATGTTTTCCCTTTAATAAATGGATTTGCATCCACTTTATAGCTTCTTATATTTACTCTCCCTTGCTTATTTTGTGCATATTATCTGCAAATACTTCATTCTAAAGAGGATTATGACCAAGTCTCTGCTCATAACGAGGTTATGTTTAAAAAAAAAACGGATGTTAAGAAATGTAGCTTCAGAGCAAAGTCAAAAGATAAATCCTGAATTTTGAGAGCTTTTAAGAACTTGGCTTATGACTGCAGAGATCTGATCATAATTCTTTGCAGTATATGTAGCTTTATCCGCACTATGTGCTACCAGTAAAAGAGAGAGAGCGAGAGAAAAAAAGACGCAGAATGTGTAGAAGGTCTACATGTTTCACAGCACTGAATGCTGTAAAACATAGATGCAAAATATGGAATTGTAACTGCTCCAATGTACTTCAACACAAGCAGAAAAAAAAATAACTGTATGAAATGAAGTGTTTTATAACTCTGAAAGCTAGAACTAATTTGGCCAGCGCTGTTGGCACACAGGGATACAGCCCTGATTGTGACCCAGGCAACCTATGTCTGATTAGTGGTATGAGTGCCTGCAGGAGCTGGCATGAGGCAGATGGGTTTGCCTATCCCAGGAGGGGGGGTGGAGTAGGGCCATCCTATGTTGTAATGGAGAATGGACAGCAGCACTCATGGCTGGTTCTGTTGTGTGCATTTGACTCACCAAGATGGAAATGTGTAGCTTTCACTGGCAGGTGCACAGAGCATACATGCCCAAAGATGGTATAGTGATATGGGTCATATATCTGAAAAATTATATGGCTCTGCTTACTGGAGCTTACTGTTTACTGCTGAATCAGAGACACATAGCTCTGCATGACTCCATCTGTAGTCTGTTTAAAGCACCAAGCCTTTCAAATTGCACACTGATAAAGAAATATATTTTGCAGCTATAAGCACAGTTACAGATAACTTATTTTATAACAAACCACACGTAGTCTGTCAGATTTGTAGCATATATTTACAAAGTTTTCCTTCATTACAGATATGAATGATGGCTTCTGCAAAATACCTCTCTCTGTCCTTCTCTCACATAACTGAATTACTACAATAGCTATATACAGAGCTAGTCACGCACACAAGAGATTGTTATTTCCTCCTGGTATATTTTTCTGGCCTTCTATGGAAGTCACATAATGTCTGCTTTTAGACTTTTCTATTGTCCTTTTGTGATTTAAGCACTTTTGCTGATGTGAGGATGCCATTCTGAAAGGAAACATCTGTATAAGCTGTTCCTACTGGAAAAACATCACATATTGCTGAATTTATAAAAACGGATGTCTGTTAATAGATATTTGTTCTACAAACATGAGAAAATCATGTAATGCTTGTTTTCCAGTATTGCATTGTTAGGCATTTTTTGATGCTGTGAAGAGAAGCCTGTCTGTTATACATATAGTATGAATGCACATTGTAAACTCTATACATATATTCAAGCAAACTTTTTCTTTCAGCATATTTACAACAGAATTAATTTCAGCCTTATATTCATAATATCTAACAATTCCCTCTGTTTTTAAACATACTCAAAACATTATATATAAAAAACACAATCACAAAATTTAATTTATGACTTAGAACTGTTTTATTAACTCTTTGCAACTGTTGAATTAACTATGAGACAAGAACCATGTGCTACTGCAAGCATTTATACACTGCTGAAAATATACAGTTTTAATGTCATTTTAACCATAACATTGTGGTCATGTCTTTGAACTGCCCATTAACATCTTGGTAAAGTACTGAACTGGGCTTAGATAATAAATATTTATTTTACTGGGGTAAAACCAATGATATTACAACTTGACAAATTACTTTCAAAACTTATTAAAATGTATTCTGTACAGTATGTATTTACATAGACTGTTTGCTGTTCATGCATTTCAATCTGGTAGGTACCCTGGACCCATTTTTTATTTAAATATGTTTTTTCACACATATTTATTACTAGACAGTAATCTCATTTGTACTGAATTCTTCTGCATTTGTACATACAAAGACTATCATTTGTACTGAATTCTTCTGCATTTGTACATACAAAGACTATAAAGTACATTTAGTCTAATCTTACAAATTTAATAACATTAATATTAAGCAAAATCTTGGAAAATGTTTATGTCTCTTTAGAAATATCTAGTGGAATTGATACCAAATTCATATGTCCTGTTATTTTAAACTACATACTCAACAATTATTAAAAATATTCATGCTTTTTATACCAACATTGTTTTGTCAAAAACATATTGAAATAGTGACCATTCTTGCTATTAGAAACATTTATGCATTTTGCAGATCTTTATTCTCTCTTGTATAGCTTTAATAAAGCAATTTTAAATCATCTCTTGTTTTTTTAAACCATCTCTTGTATAGCTTTACAATTTAACAGGTTGTAAATACAATTTAATTCTAAACAATACAATAATAACCATTATGATAGCTATTAACAACTTGTAAAATATTTTATCCTTGTCAGGTTTAATCCAGTTTACCAGTATTTCTAATACACTAATACCTGTTTTTCCCCCCATAAAAGAGTATTGTCAAGAAGGAATGAGATATTTTTTCCTGTAGCTTTATTTTAGACCCTTGTTGTTTTTTTTTCTGTAGCTTTATTTCAGACCCTTGTTGTTTATTTTTTTTCTGTAGCTTTATTTCAGACCCTTGTTGTTTATTTTTTCTGTAGCTTTATTTCAGACCCTTGTTGTTTATTTTTTCTGTAGCTTTATTTCAGACCCTTGTTGTTTATTTTTTCTGTAGCTTTATTTCAGACCCTTGTGCAGTACTGCTTATACAGTCAGTGTAAAACTGAGAAAGTGCCCCTCCCCCTTATACAGTCAGTGTAAAACTGAGAAAGTACCCCTCCCCCTGTAGTACTTCAGCACTGTTTACCTGCCCTATGCTGTGAGAATAGAATGTATGTCAGCCTAACACTTTGGTTATACATTTATTTTATTAGGTTACTAAATAAAGCTTTCACTGTATATTACCTCTAGTAGGTATTTACACCCTCCTGCACAATTGATTTGAACTGTATATATACTAGAGCCCATTTGCTGGCTGTACTTGATGCAACTGAGGGTTTTTTTTTGTCCTTTTAACATTTACTTGCAAACAGATTATAAGTGACATCTATGCACAATTGTGACATTTTATTACAATTACCAAATAGTGTTGCCTGTAAACATTTTAACAGTTATATTTTAATAACAATGATGCTTTAGAAAAACTCAAGCTACTTGTCTGGTAATCAGTCTTGTTGTTTATCTGATCTTTCCAACATTTCCTGTAACTATTCATTCAGTCTAGGAAGGTCTGAGCTCACATTGTATACTCTATAAACTATAATTATTCTTTTGGCATTTTTCCTTTAATGTGATTGTGAGTTGCATAACTATGCATTTATACAACATAAATAGACATTATTTTACAATTACCTTACATGGATTTCAGTATTTTTTATTTATTTATCTATTTAACTGTCCTGCCATTAATTTTACAAAAACTGTTTGACTAATACCATCTGTGATTTTATTTATTTTTAAAATTCAGAACTTTAACGGTTTGGTGTTACTATACAATTATAACATATGTTTATTTATATTTGCTGTTGTCTGCCTTTTGCTTTTGTGCATTGTAAACAAATGTACTCTAGATGAAAAGAACACACATGCATGTCTGTCTTGTATATGTATATCTTTATACAAGCATGTCATGTCCCTACCATCCTAGCATGCATGCTTAACCATTTTCAAAACATAAACATATTATAAAATATATTTCTTTTGCACAGATTAACTGTGTATGCAGGAAATTCCCAGTCTTTGTCAGTTGAACTAATTTATTTCCTTTATCCTGCAACTGCTGTTGAATTTCCTGTGATGTTGCATGGTCTTTCTGACATTCTTTAGTAAGCTGTTCTGCTGAATTTGAAACTCCTATGCACTTTTGAAAAGATGTGTGTATAACTTGTCTAAGCTTCCTGAACTCATTGTGTCTGTCTTTTAGATGTTTATTACATTTCTTTGTAACAAAATGTACTAGAGTTTCTATCAGTAACTGATTTGACTGTTGTTGCAACTCTGAAATAAACTTTTTACATCTGGTGACAGAACATAACTGTCTAACATTTGAATATAATGTCAACATATTAACTTTTCTTGGTTCTTTACCTTTACAATTTTTGTCTGTACAGTCTAACCTTTGGATAATGTCATGCACTGTATTTTTATGACATTGTACACACAATAAACATTTTTATACCACACATGATTTTATTTCAGATACCAGTCAAATATTATAATCCATTTGCATAATGCCTTACTATCAAATTGCAATCCATTTGCATAATGCCTTACTATTAACTTGCCCTAATAAGGTTTTACATTTGCTAATATGCTGTATATACATTTATTCTGTTATTATTATTACCTCTATGGCATTCATACTGTATGTAACACAGAATAATTTTCTTACCAGTCAACAGACAGGCAGATGGCCAAGCTGCTTTACTGTAGATGGTTGAAAAGTTTCTTTAGTCACTTGTGAAGTTGGTACAGCAAAACTGGTAGATTCAGTCTTACAACTTCGTCTTGTACCTTTTCTGGAGAATTTATGGAACTGCTCCACCTTCCTGCAATGCAGTCTCACCAGATTTAGACGTCTATTAAACTGTATTGCTACAAACTGTTGAAAACTGTAGAAATCTGAAGTACTTCACATAAACGTTACTGTGCTTTTACAGGAGTGACATTACCCATTCACTCCCCCTGTTTTTGGATACAGGCTAGGAACGTTGTCAAAAGGTCACCATTGAAAAATTATATGGTGCTTGCTTGCTGCTTGCTTGCTTGCTGTGGGATTTGAAGTCTTCTTAAGACACACAGTCTTGCTGTGCTGTTTACTGCTGAATCACAGACACATAGCTCTGCATGACTCCATCTGTAGTCTGTTTAAAGCACCAAGCCTTTCAAATTGCACACTGATAAAGAAATATATTTTGCAGCTATAAGCACAGTTACAGATAACTTATTTTATAACAAACCACACGTAGTCTGTCAGATTTGTAGCATATATTTACGAAGTTTTCCTTCATTACAGATATGAATGATGACTTCTACAAAATACCTCTCTCTGTCCTTCTCTCACATAACTGAATTACTACAATAGCTATATACAGAGCTAGTCACACACACAAGAGATTGTTATTTCCTCCTGGTATATTTTTCTGGCCTTCTATGGGAAGTCACATAATGTCTGTTTTTAGACTTTTCTATTGTCCTTTTGTGATTTAAGCACTTTTGCTGATGTGAGGATGCCATTCTGAAAGGAAACATCTGTATAAGTTGTTCCTACTGGACAAACATCACATATTGCTGAATTTATAAAAAAGGATGTCTGTTAATAGATATTTGTTCTACAAACATGAGAAAATCATGTAATGCTTGTTTTCCAGTATTGCTTTGTTAGGCATTTTCTGATGCTGTGAAGAGAAGCCTGTCTGTTATACATATAGTATGAATGCACATTGTAAACTCTATACATATATTCAAGCAAACTTTTTCTTTCAGCATATTTACAACAGAATTAATTTCAGCCTTATATTCATAATATCTAACAATATCCCTTGCCCAAAGGGAGCCTCATGACTGCTGGTATGATGATCATGCCACAGATTGCTTTCATTGTGCTGATGGGACGAAATGAGCAGGGGTGGATGAGAGGTCAAGAGGCACAGCTGTAAAAAAATATAGAAAAAAAGTGTAAAATATGTAACTGTCTCACAGACAGCTGCCAGAAGTGCTATGTATCTTTGATCGTAGAACAGCTTTAAAAGGTTTAATACACTTTATACTGCCGCGCAAAGCCTGGCAAGACATATAGCTCCACTCTACCCCAGTGGGTTCCACACATTCAGTTGCTTTCTGCAGCCCCTGCCCTTTGCTTTGAGGTTACCAGCCACCACTGCAGTACCTGTACACTAGGTTCATGGGGTTGGGCTATTGGCCCTAGGCCCCTAGGGCCTAAAAGCCTTAACATAACAATCGATATTTCTTCCCACAATATTTACTTCTCTGGACCCTGTCTAGCAGGGCAACTGACACATGACATGGGGTGAATTTTGAATTTCTATCTTCCATACAATCATCCTTTTTTGAAGAGGGAGGGGCAAATTTCTTCTTGACATGTATGGGCAGTCTATTATAATTATGGGGAGTCTCTGGGTCAGGAACCTATCCCTCCAGCATGTGAGGTATTTCTGACCATCCTCTGTGTCTCTCTCTCCACACACACACACTGTTTGTTGTACTTGTGTCTACTATCATGTGGTAATTTTTTTTTTTTTCAATTTTTGGGATATGTTTAGTGTACTTCCACCTATGCTTGAGCCCACCAGGCATCTGTTTCTGTAAGTCCCTTTTGTAGAATATCCACATCATTTGGGGATTCAGTAATGGCTCCCAGTTTGCAGTCATCTGCGAACTTTGTTAGCCAGAGTCCCTTAGTGTTGGCCTGTACTTCAGAGAAGTAGATGCCAAACAAGAGTGGTCCCAGGACTGAACCCTGAGAGATACTCCACTTGTCACTTGTCTGGAGATGGATTTGGAGTCAGCTACTTTTACAGTCTGGGTTCTGTCAGTAAGCCAGTTGGCAACCCATCGAGTGACGTAGGGATTTATGCCCAGCTTAGTAAGTTTATCTATGATTCCAGAATGAGGGATGGTGTCTAAGGCCTTGGCGAGGTCCAGATGGCCTGTGTGGACCGCCTTACCCTAATCCACAGCTCTGGAAACTGATTCGAAGAAGTCAATAAGATTCAGGAGACAAGATTGGCCCTTCACAAACCCAAACTGGGTGGGGTCCAGTGTTTGAAAGTTGCCAATGTCTTTGTTTATAAGTTCCATGATAATGCGTTCCATGCCCTTGCAGATCAGGCTTGTCAGACTGATGGGACGGTAGTTCCCGGGATCCAAGGTGCCCTCCTTGTGGAGTGGGATAACTGTAGCTGTGTGCCACTCAGTGGGCATGAAGCCTGAGGCGAGGCTATGATTAAACATGACACTTAGGTGAGGTGCCAATTAATTTTGTAGTTCATGTAGTACACAGTCTGGGATGTCATCTGGTTCCATGGATGCTGTATTCTTAACTCTGGAGAGTGCGGTTTCTACCTGTGTGGCCATGATTACCGGAATTTGGCAATCTTTTGGTATTGAGGTGCGCCCTTTAGGGGGTGAGAGGGGGGTGAAGTTGGCACTAAATTGATCTGCCAGGATATTGGCAATATCCTTGGGATCAGTATATTTAATGCCATTCTGTTGTAGCTCAGAGCAGATCTGAGCATTGCCATTTAGATTCTTGACATAACTATAGAATGCCTTGTGGTGGTCTTTGGAATCTTTGGCAATTTTATTTTTGTAACTAGCTTTTGAGGGTTTTATGAGGGATCTGAGCTTCTTACTGAGGCTGGTGAGGGAGTTTTTTGCATCCTGGGGTTTTCCTCTTTTCTGCAACAGTTTCTTCCTTCTGTTGTATAGTTTGTTTATAGCAGGGGACCACCAGATTGGCTTCCTTTTTTTGGAGAAGAGCATCTTGGTTCTGTTTGGGATGGCACGATTCATGCATGAGTGGATGTGTTCATACAGTGCCTTAGTGTAGGATTCTGCAGTCGAACTTTCAGATCCCGTCTGCATGGGTGTTGTGAAGTTTGTCACTTCTGATTTCAGTAGCATGAAGTTGGCTTTGGAGAAGTTTTTTAAGGAGGTTTCCTTACTAGGGGGTGGGGGTGGGATGTGGATGTCAAGGGTGATTTGCTTATGGTCAGATCTGACCAATGAGGGGGTGACCACTGGTGTGGAGCATCTATCTCCCATGTTGGTAATGACCAGGTCTAGGATATTGGAGCCCCTGATGGGACAATGGATTAGTTGATCTAGGGCATTGGAATTTATGAATTCCAAGAACTGTTGGGAAAAGGAGTTGGTACCCGAGTAGATTTCCCAGTTAATGGCAGGGTAGTTGAAATCACCCAGTATTAGGGTGTTTGGTTGTATCTTAATATTTTCCAGTATGTTTAGAAAGGTGTAGTGAGAACCTTGGGGCATGGTGGGGGATCTGTAGCAAGCTACAATTTGGATTGCAGTCTTACCTAGTGTTAGTTGCACCTGGAGAATTTCAGATGCATTCTGTTGGGCAACTAGCCTAGAGGTGTGAATATCCTTGGTGAATATGGACACTCCTCCATCTTAAGTGTTTCAGTCTTGATTTTGTGGCCGAAAAGTGTGGTAAGAGTTGTAGCCTGGTATTGCAGGGGTGCTCTCTGGAGCCTTGAATCAGGTCTCGGTTACTGCACAGATATCGATATTCTCCATTTTTAGGAGTGCCTCGAGAGAGTGCAATTTGAGGTTTAGACTTCTAGCATTGAGTAGCATTACCTTCAGATTTTGCATGCTTGTATCTGTTATGGTGGTGGTTTTATCCTTTGAACCTTGCTTAAAAAAGGCACTATAGGGGTGGCAAGAGCTTTAGCCAGTAACCTGAATCCCAGGGGTGACAGGTGCAGACCATCTCTGGCAATGCATCGTGGTTTGTCGATCATGTCTTCCGAGGCAGACAGATACTGGATCCCCTTTGAATGACATCAGAAGCTTAACCAATTGTTGAAGTCAATCATTTTGTCGTTCTACTGTGATATCATTCTGGGCAAAGGCAGGATGCTACTCAGGGCTAGGATCATACCTGCCTGGGCCACATGATCTAAGAGCTCTTCCATGTCTCTTTTCATGTAGTCCAGGGAGGTACGTCTCAAGTCATTCACTCCAGCATGGATAATGTCATTGTTGTATTTGTACTTGTTGTGGAGTGACTTGAGTGCATGCGTTATATGGCATATCCTGGCACCTGACAGGCAGCTGACTGTAATTTTCTCCTTGTTCAGCCTGGTGAGTGGGACATCAGTGTGCCTGACTATAGAGTTGCCTATGACTAAAGTGTTGGGTACATTGTCTTGCCTTAGGGGCTGTTGTTGGGTGGCACACTGGTGTTGCGAGCTATGTGTCACTTTGGTTGTGACTGGTGTTTGTTTGTGTTTCAGCTTCGAAGGTCCTTGTTGCTTGGGCAGGTTAATGTTACGGGCCTCCGCATATGTGGGTTTAGTGTTGCTATGTGTGGGTGTTGATGGTGTGGGTTTTGAAGGGCTATGAGTTGCTTGGTGTAGTGTAGGTGTTAACCTTCTCCTCTTGACTGTCTAGCACAATCTTGACTGGAGAGAGCTTTGCTTCCAGTTTGGCTATGTAAGTGCATCTCTCGCAGGTTGTAGTTGGGTGGTAGGAGGAGAGGATTGTCTGTGTACATGAGGCAGTTGACGCATTGCCCCAGTATGCCCAGATTCACCAGGTGGGCAGGAGAAATCACCGGAAGCTGTTTAGGTGCTTTTTTTGTAAAGTTTAAGAGCTGTTTTCCCTTACCTTTGCAAGGTACTTTGCAATTATAGGCTGTTTAGTGCCTACGATTAATTTCTCCTTATTGACAAGGAGAGTTGAGTGCTTGTATCAGTTTCAGGCTTCCTAGTCCTTTTCAGCAGGTTCTAGAGCAAGTGCTAGTCACAGGGGTTCAGATTTTAGTGCTACTACTGAGAAGCCAGCTAGTTCTAAGGGAAAATTTGAAGAGCAGACTTTCTGGCACCTGGAATAGTTTAACTGTAGCCTCGCAATGCTGCACAATGCGAAAAATGTGCAAACACATGCGTTTTTAAGCCATAAAGTGAAAGGGATAGAAATCAGCCCAAAAAGGCTAATAAAATTACAATTTCAGAGCTGGAAACCACTCCTCTAGTGTTAGATAGGCAGTGCAATGCTCACTCCTCCCACTGGTAAGCAGTAGGGCTTCCCTCTACCACAGCAAGGTCTGGATAACTCTGAACACAGAAAATAAAGTCCTGAGACAAGCAAAGCCAGGGATATGGACTGGCTGGGAAACAAGCAAATAAGATACTTTTTTTTTTGTTGAAACAGACTAAACAATGCAATAATACAGTAAATTGTTTGTGTCTTTCGGCTTTTCCCGGTTAGGGGTCGCCACAGCGGAACTCCGGTCCACTAATGATTGGCAGAAACACAGAAAAGGCTAACACACTTGAGTGTGTAGTCCTAAACAGTAAATGCAATTAAAACTCTACAAAATTAGCAATTTAAAACTTTTTTTTAAATGAAGCAAGGCAAGTGCACACCTGAAAAACGATTTAAGAGGCAGTAACAGAGCAGCATAGGTAGCTAGTCTACATATACAGAGAAGTCTATATATACAGAAAAGCAGCTAAAACACACAAACAATTCAGATGCAGTGCAACCTAGAGCACTTGAGTTGTAGCAATATTAAGGCGATTACAGGCATGAACTGGGAGATGGTGGGTGTACTCTGTTTTAGACAAAAGTAGTTAACTAGTTAACTAGAACTGCTGTTTTAGTGGGGCACCACTTAAAAATCCTATGGCTGGTTATGGGAACTTGGTGTACTAATATCTTGATAAAAGATTAATAATGCTAGATGTCAGAATTAATTTTCCCACCTACTCTAAAAACAACACCAAATATATGTGCCCTTAGTCCTGCCTTATGCTTGAAGTGCTAGGGCTGTTGAATTTATAATTCAGGTACATTTGTACTACAACCTTCAGGGTACAAAATCTATACAGATTTCTGGATAATTTAAATGATTATACTTAAATAATTAAAATTCATTTTAGCTAATACCAACCTGGAAAGATTTAGCAGTGCTTCTGAATGCATGAATTACAGCTATTGTTGGGTTAGACAACTATTACGTTCATTTCTTCTGATCCCTTTTTTTATCAGTATCAGTGTATGCTTGTAATTGAGTAGCGTCCTATGCATTATGCTACATTTCCCAAGCTGTTCATAGTTAATGAAAAGTTTAGAGTTTTAAATAGAGCCAAATCCCCAACCTGATAATATCAACTGCTCCAAGGAAGTCATTATAGAATGAATATTGTGAATCACTCATATGAAAAGAGATTTAGTAATGTCAGGTTTTCAGCTGATTGTCTCATGTCTTGTTCTTGATGCTTGTCTGCAATGTGCAACACCAGTTAATTTGTTGTAGGATTAGTTTTTACAATGC
Organism: Protopterus annectens; assembly: GCF_019279795.1. Taxonomy (NCBI): domain Eukaryota; kingdom Metazoa; phylum Chordata; order Ceratodontiformes; family Protopteridae; genus Protopterus; species Protopterus annectens. The sequence continues at coordinate 1,602,932,859 of NC_056743.1, read as the reverse complement.
TCTGTTTTCATATCCGTTGGAAATCTGTCTGAAGGTCCTGTTTGTGACCAAACTGCATCAGGGAAACCCACAGCCAAATTTTCAGTCCTGCATTTACTGGGTTTGTTCATATCACATACGTAGTTACACTATGGAAATGTATGTACTAGAATTGTGCTGCATTATGTACATTAACACACTACCGTGCATTTGTCCAGGTTCTTACTATACTTACCTGTTACCTCCTTCCAAGACACGCTGCTGTTTTCTGGGAACTGGATGCTTCCACCTGTCCAGCATAAGTATTTTATGGAATGCTTAGTGGATATAAGTCACCTTCACCCTATCGCATGTCATCACTGGACCTGGTCAGAGAAACATATTGTACTTTACATGAAAATGTCTGCCTTTACCCTCATCTGTTAGCAATTTTGCACTTGTGCAGGAACATATTTCTTGTGTAGCTGTAGCGTGACCTTACCTCTGGATATTTAGCCTCATCCTGAGGCCAACACTCTGTTTTCTGTATACTTTATGGTAGTATTAAAGTCTGAAAATTAGCAAATTAATTTGAAATGTATTTTACAATCTGAAAACTAACTGTACTCTTTGTTATCACTAGGAACAGTAACAAATAGGTAAAACCAAAAGACAAACTGGTAAACGGAGTGCTGATCATCAGCGCTGCTCGTGCGAGCTCAGTACTAATGCTTTTGTTGCGACCTCCACCTTCTTTATTTCGACCACCAAAAGTCAGTCAGACAAGGTACATCCACAAAACCATCCACAGGAATATCAACAGTTAGAACTGATGACATAAAACTTAATTGAGCTTTTCCTGTGTATATACAGACTAATTTCATCTAACTAACAATATAATTAATCAATACTCACTAAATTCTTTGTTAAAATAAAATTAAAAAATGATTGAATAATTATAATGTATATATATTTTTAAATCAAGTATTCAGCTAATATAAAACTGATTGAAATGTAGACATATTATATAAAATATGTACCAATTAATATATAAACTATATAAATATATAAATATAAATATATATATAAATATAAATATAAATAATTATAAATATAAGTTACTTTCCTGTATCTGCACGAGCAGCGTCCTGATCAGCACTCCGTTTACCAGTTTGTACTCTTTGTTATGATTGCACTATTTTAGAGATGACTGAAATGTTTAACCTCTGACTTCAATCACTGTGCTCTCCTTTAACCTCCCAATTTTGTTAAATATTGAGCCGTCCTTTTATATAAGCCTCTGTTCAAGCTGTATTGCTCCTTCAGAGATGAGTGTGCTTGGATAAGAGCATAGAGGAGGTGGTTGTGCTATTTAGATCAGTTTAGAATGTCTGTCTGCAATAACAGTGATAGATTTTTTTTTGCATGCCTAACTGTTGCCCAGTGATTCAAGGGATATCCTAGATAATTAGCATGAATAACCTACCCAGTAGTTTTGTTTGTACTGTTTTTTTTTTACTTTACTGCACAAAGTTGTATGCTACCAAAACAGGGCAAGGCTTGCTAGTGACAATGATCTAAACTGATATTTTGTTTTCATGTTTTTACCCCTGCTGTGTTTTGACCATCAAACATTAGCCCTCTTCTGGGCAGTTGGCCCATTTGTTCCCCATCAGCAGGGTGAGGGTGAGTTGGGTGAGACCATCAGTTAGATAACTCTCAGGGGTAGTTCATATTTTTTTCCTTTTCTCTCCAGCCCTAGTTGCACATATTTGCTTAGGTGCCAGGGAAGAGCATGCAATGAGTTCTCTGTGGAGGATGTTCCCTGCAAACAGTCCTGCCCCACCCCATGGAGCACTAGTGGTGGTATTCCTAGTCTCCACCAGGGAGATTCCAGCACTCATTGTGCCCCAAGTATGCTTGAATGTATCCCAACCTACCCTGGGGAAGATGAGGTGGCCACGCCTCTTTACTCCCCTCCCCCTCACATGGCAGCACCAATGCTAAGGTTGCTAATCCAGCCCTGGTCACCTGGATTTGCAGTAAGAGCTCTATCCATCTTCAGCATAGAGCCAGCTATAATGATCTGTAATGTTGGAGGCAAAATGCCTCAACTGGTGACAATACATGAGGTCTTCCTATTGTTGTCAAATTGTTTGTAGCTCTACCAGCATTTTGACCAGGGGAACAATAGCTACTCTCCTAGACTAGACTTTGTCTCAAAGCCTGTATGCATGTGTGTCACTGCTGTCTTGTTATGTCATACATTTACACTTGCCTATAACTACACTTGGACCTGATATACCAACCTTCTCATGCATATGAAGTACCTGGAGTGGTGTAATAATGACTTCTCAAAACCTAACCTAGTATTTTCTTTCATGATCTAACTAATGCTAGTGTGAGGGGAAAAACATATGTCTGTAATTAGATGGCAGGCTAGAGGTGCTGTCAAAAAAAGGCTATATGAATGAACTGGATTAATGACCCCTTTCAGCTATGACTCATCCCTGTGGTTATACAGAAACAACACACAGAAAATAGTATCTCGTGAGGACAACTTTTAGATCAAATTAAAAGCATACAGAATGTTTTTATGATTTGCATAAAGTAAACAAACAATAATAACCTGGATACTAAAATGCTAATATGTGTAGTATTGCTCAAGACAAACACAATGAATAGTGAAGCTGATTTCATCCAAGGATCCATAATGTTTACACCAGAGGAATAGCTGTTATCTATGTAAGTACTCCATTCATCCATGGTGTGACATGTAGATTGTACTGTAAGTAACAGAGAAGCAGCAAACCTTGAACTGTTAAGTTACATATATGATGGTGATCATTTATAATAAAAAAATAATAAAGGGTAATTGGCTGAATAATTTATACCTGATTATATTGGTTTATTTAGAATACTTGGAAACCATAGAAACCATTGTAGCCTTTTCAACATAAAAGTGACCGTATTATCTTTGTGTTCCACGTTTGTCTGGCCAGGCTGTTCATAGTTGTTGCTTGCTTTGGAGTTTATACTAAAAGGTGCCGAATGCCATTTCCATAGATTGGCTGTTGGTTACTTGTCTATCAATGTGGGAAGCATATTGGCTCAGTGATGAGCACTTTGCCTTACAGTGTCAAGGTCTGGTGTACAGATTTGTCCTTTGTTCCTTGATTATGTGGCCATGATCTGCACATATGTGCATGAGTTTTCCCTGGGTAATCTAGTTTCTTCACACCTCCAAAAGCTAAATTGTATATATTTATATTGTATTTATCCTTGCCATTCTGAACTGACTGTGTTTGAAAAAGAGTTCACAAACTAGACCACTAGCCTAATTAACAAGTGATAATTAAATAAAAATGCTGCACAAATAATGGAGTTCTATATGTATGTGTGTATGTAATATGTATATGTGTGTGTGTGTATATGTATGTATGTATGTATGTATATATATATATATACATATATATATATATATATATATATATATATATATAGTATTGTTCCCCCCAAAATCAGAATGACTACCCCTGGGCTTCTTTTTCCATCAACAGCCTCTCTCAACACTGATCAACTTATCACCAGTTGAGGCCACTGACTTAGGGCCATAGTTGGCAGAGCAATGATCCATCCTTGGGGTAGGGAGGGAAATGTAGACATACCAAGCCAGCATCATCATTCTTAACCTCCAAGATTTTTTATGAGACATAACATTGAACTGAGGGCTGGGCACGTGATGATGTAAAGGCATTCCCAGCCATGGCATGCTAACATTAGCCCTCTCCCTCGGTCTCCACTTGCTCTTGGGGGACAACAATGCTGCTCTACAGATTCTGCTAGAGAGCAGTACAGTTTTGTAAGAATCCATGCCCTTTTTGGCGGCAAGAGCTTGCCATTGGCCACTTGAACTTACCTACGGACCTATCCTCAAGCTTCCCAGGTAGCTATTTGATTTTGGTCCACGAAGATTACAGGCAAGACACCCTTCACTTTGCTATTTACTAGTGTGTTTTTTTTATTTTGGTGCCTCTGTTGTCCAGCTAAGTTTTCTAATCCTAATTTGTGTTGGCAAATGAGAAATAAAAGCTCCTTTATAAACCAAGCTGAGGGCTCAGTCTACTGTGATCTCTTTCCAAAGTGTGCCACACACAGTGAAGTCCGAAAACAGGTGTATTACCACACCTCATTCCATGGTAAACTTGCCCCATTCTTAACTGGGCAGAGACTGAGGAAATATAGAGACAGTAGAGAGGAGGAGCCCTGAAAATCTCCTTACTTACTCACCTTTATTAAGGATCCAGCTTCCCTGATGGAAATGAGCTACCTTTGTTGTTCTTCCAATTGACTTTCTGTTATCAAGTGGCAAGAGTTTCAGTGCTCATTCAATCATTCACGTATTCTATGATTAACTGCTTAATACAGTGTGGGATCATAGGGTAGCTTGAGCCTGCTCCAGCAATCACTGGACATGAGGCATGAATGTTCATAATGAATGGGACACAAAACCACTGTAGAATAGACATACACACACACACACACACACACACACACACACACACACACACACACACACACACACACACACACACACACACACACACACATATGTGCTCATGGTCACATGGCAGGCAATTTAGATCTCACCTGCAGGCAATTTAGATCTCGTCAGCTTGTGGTGAAAACCCACACAGGCAGAGGGAGAATGTATGAACTCGGATCTCATAAAATCCATAAACCAATACAAAACACGGGAAATACCAGCTGCAGAAGATGTAAAATCCACAGACCACTTTATTGAACACACAACCTTGTTTTAGCGCTTTCGTTCACAAAATTAAGGACTTCATCAGAACAAAACAGTTCCACCCATTCATTCATTATATACCTTAATTATAATCACATGAATCAATTTGCCAGTTGTTAAAATTCTAAATGTAAAATGACATCATACAAAATTTAAAATATCTTTATTCAAAACATATCAAATAACATAATATCTTAACTTTAAAACAGGAATTAATGAGCAACTGTCGTTTAACCCAGCAAACATCATTGCATTTAGTCTAATCTGCCATTGCAATTCCCTATAATTTAAATGTTCGTCAGTCACTTTCCCCTGTAGATCCGGAGTCCAAAATGACAAATGTAAATTGGTGAAGGACATTTAGATGTATGTAGTTTTTTGATTCCTAATGTCTAACAGATGTTCTTACATCCGGTCCCTAAGTCTCCTAAGTCTCCTAGAAGTCTTGCCAACATAAAAACATGGGCACGAATCACACATAGCCACATATACCACATTAATGGAGTTACAATTGTAATGTTCTTTACATTTATATGTTTTTTTAGATTGTATGAACTCCACAAAGAAGACACCCCAGCCACATACCGAACTGGAGAACCAAGTGCCGTGAGGTAGCAATGCTAACTGCTGCAGATTTTGGGCAGTGCAAATGAAAGTCTGCACAACACAGATGAACTCGGATGTATACACACAGACAGATACACACACAGATGCGCACATGCATAAAGACTGACACAGACACACCAGCAGACAAACAGAGACACATTTCAGCTATTAGTTTGATCTCAGTATGTGACTGGAACTCGTATTCATCTTATTGAAAGGTGAATATTCTGCCATCTGAGTCGTACTGTAAATACCCAACATCATATCTGCATTACTGTGTCTTAGAATGGTTGTCACTCATTTGTCAGAAAGTACATATGTGAGAAATATAAATACGTGACCACAAAAGAGCAAATACACAAATGAGAGACTGCACATTTGTGAGAATCCCACTTTGTTGAATTCAAGCTTTATATGGCCTAGGTATGTAGGAGTGTGCAGGGAAAGGAATGGTTGACTGAAAAGGTGGTGGTTTTGAAAATGTGCAAGCTTGCATCATATCAAGTAGTGTGTCTGTGTGAATGGTCTTGGTTAGGGTTATGATTAGGAGATAGATTTACTATTGTGCCTGACTGGCGTTGTGGATGTTCTGGGTCCTTTTTATCATGATTAGTGGCACTGTTAGGGAAAGGGTTTTTAGTAATGTAGCATATACGGTTAGAATTTGGGTTAGGGCTAGCAGCAGGTGTAAGGTTAGGGGTAGCACACATATGGTGCAGAAAGGATAAGTCCACATCAGTCACATTCTTCCATCTATCCAGGTTAGTTTCTCCAGCAGCCAGCATGTCATCTGGGCTATGGTCAAAGCATTTGATTCTTGTGTACTAAAAAAACTGGCTAAGACACACAGACACACACACACACACACACACACACACACACACACACACACACACACACACACACACACACACACACACACACTCACTTTGGATTCTTAGGCAAAGATGTTGATACCAAACCTATCCACTGTGTTACTCTGTAGCTATCCCTGAGGTTTTCTTGTGTATTGTTTTCCTTGACCATCTAGCTGCCTCTACTGCCACCAATTTATTCTCCATCACTGGAACAAAAATTTTTATAGCATGGTCACTGTCTTGGCAGCCACAAGGGATATGTTCTATTTACTGGCCTATCCCTTCCTCTGGCAGTTGACATGATAGCCTTCTGTGCTTTTCCCTCAAGGCGTGCACATTCATGTGCATGTATTCTGAGGAATGCAACACACAAGCAGCTTGGCAGACCAAATCATCCCCCCTGTTCACACTGCTGCCTGATCTACACTGCTGTCTCCATTATGCTTTAGCATTGCAATAGGCTCGACTGCTTCCCTTCTCCTAGGAAGAATCCGACACTGGTCTCTCATTTCCACCCACCCCTACCTGTCTCCTCCAAGGCCAGAGCCACTAATTGGCATTGGGTCATCTGGATTGTAGTTTGTGTCATCCTTTATCTCAAAGCTGGGTATAGTTTTGTATGAATTTTTATTTCACAATGAGTATTTCATTTACAGAAAGTAAGAGACTACTAGAAGACAGGTAATCTCTTGGCTCAGTCAATATGAACCTTGGTACCTAAAAACCTCAACACAAATCTGAATTCTGGTGTATCCTTTCTATGGTCTGGATTGTATAGCATCATTTCCATGCAGTTTTGTAAAGAAAATAATTATTTTAAATCTAGCACCTCTTCTGAGAATTTATGTAAGCATTTTAGAAAAGTCATGTCTTGATATCACTTCTCAGATTTCCTTTCTCAAGTTTTTATATTGCTTACTTTGTTCAGATCTGATTTACATTTGCAGATAATACCCTATTCACACTCTTTGTACACCCACAAGATACTTAAATATCACTAAGACAGGATCATAGGAAGTTATAAGGCTAATGGCCCTAGGGCCCTTACAAGCCTAGCCAAGTTCTACCCTTATTTCCATAATCGGCACCTATTTCCCCTGTCCAAGAGAGATACAGGTTGAACCCCTCAGGTGAATTTATGGTTACCCATCCAATCTTCCAGACTGTATTTGAAGATGGCCAATGAGGTGCTCTGTTTGACATGAAGTGGGAATCTATTCCAAAGGTGTGGTAACCTCTGGGAGACAAATCCGTCCCTCCAGCAGGTTCTATTAATGGTCACATACCAAGTTAAGGTCTTTAGAGTGAGTAACCCATGTACCATTTGACTTGCAGATATGCAGCATTTCCAATAAAGCAAGGTCAGAGATCACCTTATATGCAAGGCAGAGATCACCTCTTAAATATCCTGTGTGAAACAGAATAAAGTGACAGTGATTTTGAATGATCCACATAGGACAGATGCTGAAGACCTTGAATTTTCCTTGTGAGGAACCTCTGTGGTGTGGTCTCCAATTCCTGCAGGTGCTTGGAAAGGTATATCCCAAAAGGGCCATTGTACTCAATTATTGGCCTGATGAGGGAAGAGTACAAGGAGGTTATAAGTCCTTTTTTTTTTCTTTTGGAAGCAATGCCTTTACTTATGAGATGAGCAATACAGAATGCCCTTCTTACCACTGTGGAGACGTGGTGGTCAAAAGTAAGGTTGCTGTCAACCTGTGTGCCCAGGTCTCTTACCACTGAGTGCATACTTAAAGGTGTTGCTATTGATGTGGTGGTTGGCAGGAACATCACTCTTACTGGAAGGGATGATGAGACTTTTTTTACATTGAGTTTAAGGCCATGACTTTGGCACCAGTCATTTGTGTAAGATCCTTTTGTAGGATGTTTGCATCATTTGGAGATTCTATGACCATTCCCAAGTTGCAGTCATCAGTAAACTTGGTCAGTCACAGACCTTTAGTTTTTGCTTGTACTTTGGAGAAATAGATTCCAAACAGCAGAGGTCCCAGGACTGATCCCTGTGGAGCACCACTGGTTACAGGTCTGCTGTTGGAGGTGGATTTCCCTATTTTGACTATATGTGCTCTATCAGTGAGCCAGTTATTGACCCATCTAATGATATAAGGGTTAATACCTAGATTGTTCAGTTTATCAATGATGCCTGAGTGGGAGATGGTGTAGTCTAGGTAGGCTATAGTCCACTAGGTTTAACAGCATGATGTCCCTTTGACAAATCCAAACCTGAGTAAGGTCAAGTGTTTGGAGATTATCTATATCTTTGTTGATAAGGTCCATGATGATTCGCTCCATGGCCTTGCAGATAAGGCTAGTCAGGCTAATAAGTCTATAGTTCCCAGGGTCAGTGGAAGCACCACCTTTGTGCAAGGGAATAACTGTGACCATTTTTCATTCAACTGGGATGAAGCCGGTGCTTAGACTATGATTGAAAAGAGTACCCAATGGTGTTGCTAAATCTTGTCGGAGCCCATGTAGGATGCAGCCTGGGATGTTGTCACGTCCCATAGATACTGTGTTTTTGGCATTAGAGGGGGTGTTTACTACCTGCTCTTTAGAGATGCAAGGTAGAGGACAGGTGGTAGGGATGTCTTGGATTGTGTGTGGCAGGGACAGGGGAGTGAAATTTTTCACAGAACCTGTCTGCCAGCAGGTTAGCTATGTCTACAGCCTCAGTATATGTGGTGTCATTAACAACCAGTTCAGCACAAATCTGGGCCTTTCTTTTAGGTTACGGCTGTAACTAAAGAATGCCTTATGGTTGTCCTTAGTTGAGGAAGCTAATATGGATTTCTAGTTTGCTGTGGAGGACTTCACAAGAAGTCTTATTTGCTTGTTTAAGCTGAGGAGGGAGAGTTTCCAGTTTAGGGCTTGGTCCCGCTTACTCTTAGACAGCAATTTCTTACTGTTATTGGAAAGCCTGTTAATGGCAATTGCCCACCAGGCAGGTTTGCTCTTCCTTCAGGAGCTTTTTTGGTCCTTTCAGGTACAGCTGAGTCAGTGCAGTTATACAGGTGCTTGTATAAGGCATCGGTGTAGAACTTGGCATAGTTGCCAGTTGCATCTGAGGGGGGGAGGTGAGTGACATTATTTATACCATCCCCTAAGAGGTTATAATCTGCTTTGGAGAAGGTTTTTAGTTTAGTTGCTGCTGGGCGGGGGGGGTCAGGTGTGATAGTTACTTTGAATGAGACTGATTTTAGTCATATCTCACCAGGGAAGACCTCCCAGTGGGGATGCTACAGTGGTCCCCAATATTGGTAAGCACCAGATTCAGGATGTTGGGTAACCTTGTTGGGGTGTCACCCAGCTGTTCCAGGGCATTGGAGTTAATGAATTCAAGGAACCTTTGGGCACGTGAGTTTGAGCGCAAGTAATTTACCTAGTCAATGGATGCATAGCTAGTCGCCCAAAACCATAGTGTTTCGATGTATCTTGATAGACTCAAGTAGATCCAAATAGGGAGACTAGGTGTTCTGATTCATGGAGGGAGTCCTGTAGCTGGCAATGACTTGAATAAGTGTCTTACTAACAGTTAATTGCACCTGAAGTATCTTCAGGGAATCCTACTGTTTCCCCAATCTGGAGGTGTATTTTTCTTTAATGAATATTGATACACCGCCTCCTTACGTCTTGCCTTCATGATCTATCAGACAGACCAGGCCCTTCCCTGGACAAGTGTCATCCCGTCTGTGTTGTTTCTAAACAGGGTTTGACAAACAGCATTTGAGCCAGTGCCTTAGGTAAAAACAACCTCCAGTCTCACTGCTGATGATGCCCCCTTTTACATACAAGCTCCAAGCTAGCCTGTCTGAACTCTGTAGTGCATAAGCTACTATTAGATCTTATGTAGTGCAGTCTGTCCTTGTTCCTGACTGTTAGTTTTGTTCTGCCTTGTTCATATATTTCCATGACGTCTTGGGCCCCATGTCTAGAATTCTACAATTGCATGTTCTAAGTTTTAACTGCTATACTGTAAACCAGCATATGATAACTTCTTCTCTTCTTCTTGTTCTTTCGAGTTGTAACCTCGTTTCAGCCAAATCCTGAAGGTTACAAACACTGGACTTAGCAGTATCTGAGGATTGCTAAAATTTACATCCTCAAAGTAGGATCTCTGAATATTCAAGGAGACCCCTCCACCACTACAGGTGTGAGCAGTGTTATCTCCTTGAAAAGGGTGGCAAGAACTTTTAACTAATCTGCCTAAATGTGTACATGGGTAGGCTTCCTGTAGTCCCAGTGATCATTTGCCTACTATTGTCTCTAGGCTCCTATTATAAAGGTTAAAAATAAAACATTCATGCAGGCCTTTGCTATAACCCCTAGCTGACCGTCAGTAATACCCTGGATCATTTCATGTCATTCTGTTGCAAATATTCCCGTTATCTATGAACGGGCACGCATGCTCATTTGGTTCTAGCTGAGAATGTAAATGCAGTAAATGGTTATAGTATTATCAGTCACTGCCTAACTTGAAGGATCTTAGCAGAATTTTGGAAAGTGAGGGTCTGAGCAGATCTGAAGGTATTTAGAACACCTTGTTTGTGGTACAAGATGCACCAGGATATTAAATAATGAAAAACAGTGGCATTCAGCAGTGGAATGGTATATCATAAATCACAAATCTGATCTAGAAAGTGACGTGTGGGTAGTTGACCCTATTTAAAAGGAGAAGCAGTGGTGTGGAAACTTTATCCCTTACAAAAACTCTCACTACCATTTTTCAGCCCTTTATTTATAATGCCAGGTATGTATACACACAAGCACACATACTGCTGTGCTAATAACCTCCTGCATTCAAATGTCTTTGTTTTGAAATAGAAGGTACTTGCCATATTATTGATGCTTAGTTTGCTGAGATTTGATTACTTAGTATTCAGACAGACTGCATTACTGCCCTTATCGAGTCCTCCCGGCAGTGCAATTCCAGCTGTTCGCAGGAAGCTACAGGAAGTAGCAATGAATGTAGACAGATGACCCTTTTCAAATCCTCAGCAGTCAGAACTTGTGACCAGCAGTGAGGCTTGATGAACGGATAAGTGTTCTACAGCAAGGCAGGCATCAAAGAGCTTGCACTGCCAAAAATAGAAAGCAGAACATGTTATTAATTTTTAAAAGTAGTCAGTTATTACTTTTTATTTCTGAAGTCATTATTTTTTTCCTGTTGCTCATTAGGTTCTATACCTGGCAAAATTAGATGTGATATGAAAAGCAATACTTGTCTCTAGAAATTGGCAGCTCTTTTTCTATTTCACTACAGAGCCTGTCACAGAACAGTGAAGAAGAGATAGTGACAGGGGGTGAAGTTGGTGGGGATGACGGCCTAGCTAGTCTGCTTGGAGACTCCTTTCTCTTCTGGGGAATGTGCTGATGTTATGGACTTGTATGTCTTCGTACCACTAGAAAGGCATTGATCTTCCACTAGGCCACGGGGTTCCAACTACATTTTAAGCTTATTTACTTTTTGTTTTTAGCACCTTTTTCTGTATACTGGTGCATTTTTTGTCTTTCTTGTTAACCTTTGGCTCCAATCCTCTCCTATTACAAGATGAAAAATTGTTGGTGGTTCCCAGGATTACCACTATGTCAGATTTTTTTTTTTTTATAATGTCCAAGCCGTTTTTCCAACCCATTGCTTAATGTACTTGGATATGAAGGAATTGTGAACTTTAACATGTACCTCCACATGCTCACACTCTTACATGAGTTATGAGCAGTACAATCACTTACTGATTATGATTTCTATCCACTGCTCCAGGGTCTCTGGTTCATTCCTGATCTCCATTTACTATCTGTGTAGGTTTTACATGTTCTCCTGGAGTCTTATTGGATTTTTCTCAAAGTACTTCTGTTTGCAGTTCTAATCCTAAAATATTGGTTGATTGACTACTATAAAATATTAACACATGCATTGAATCCACCATTGTCCTTGTGGCCTAGGTAATGGCTGAAAATATTTGCAAAGGATCAATTTCCTTACCGGGCTAACAAGAAAGAAAGCAAATAAATACATAAACTGTGTTACTGGAGTGGTCTACAGAGCCACATAAACTGGCAATAATGCTGATATACAGAGACCTGTTGAGCCTTTCTTCTGGCTATGATAAGCCAGCCAACACCCATTCAGCCTGTTTCCTCCAACAGCAGGTCTTCTGGATGTTGGGATGCTAACTGAATCCAGTTCCTAGTACTCCTTATAGGGTTCCTCCTTGTCCATTATAGAATTGTCCCCTCATATCCTGCTCAGACTTCTCCCGGTCATCAACTTGTAATAAAGAGAAGGTATGAACAAATTTGGGAACTACAATGCTTGTGTGATGTATTTGTGAGGTACTTCTTAGAGACATGTCCACATGATATGCCCAAATCCTTTTTGAACCTACACATTGTAGAAACTGCTAATTTATAAATCTCTTTTTTTCTTATTCACAGTTATAGAATTCATAAGGTGTGGGATTATCATTATGATTTACCATGATCTTTTTTGGAATCCCTGTATGTAATTATAGCATTTCATTGAAATTTCACATATTTTTATATTACAAGTGTTGAAATGAACTAGCTGCATGTAATTAGCCCTTTGCGGACAGCATTTGTACTGAGAAGGCTGAAACTGCAAACTGAGAAGGATTTGGGTTCATTTTTACAAACACTAGACAGCAATCACAAGTATTGACACTGAAAGATTGTGAGCATACAACAAGATATAGAAAAAAACTATCAAGGTCTTTTTTCTTGACAAAATGCTCCTTGTTGCCTCCTTGCAGCTTGCTTTCTTATAAGTAGTGATATTGTACGATGCATATGCAGCCAGGTGTTATGTTGGTATAGTGTGCCGCTGACAAGCTTTGTTCAGAATGAAAACGTGATGTTTTAGTTTCTAAAACACAGCAGTGATATTATGATGGTCTGCACAGCACAGTATGTCTCTTCAAGGCACGTACACCAGCAGAGAGCAGACTACAACACTACAATAACTCATCAGAGAACAGAAAGGAAACCATTGAAGCTGAACTGCCCTGCCAGTCATCAGATTTTAGTAGAGAGTTAATACACAGACTTTATTTCAGGAGCTTCAGGTTTCTGGTGATTGTAGTCATGCAGATGATACATGAAACCAGAAACAGATGACTTGTCTGAGTATGCCAGCTATAATAGTGGTGTTTCACTGACTTGAAATTGGCTACTCGAAAATTCTTTCACAACAACTTGTAGTGAGCAAAATGCTGAGGAAAAAATGTTCTTGCAATGTCTGATATTCTCTCTATCCCATGCTCTAAACAGAATATCCTGAGGTGCTAAAATGTTCTTGCAATGTCTGATATTCTCCCTATCCCATGCTCTAAACAGAATATCCTGAGCTGCTAACTTTCATTTGATAAAAAGCATTTTGCCCAGCTAGCATTTTCCTGATTAGCTAGTCCATCTCATTAAGTAATTGACTGTGTGAGAGATGGCCGGCAGCCTTGGAACTTTCTAGCTCTCAGGGATTTCTAGCTGACACCATGCTACTGTCTCTGTATAAGATTGAACTGGATGACATTTAGTGCCAAACAAATGAATAAAACTGAAAATAATATCCATATTATTTGTGTTTGCCTAATCATTGTTAGCATAGGTGTTGTACTGTTATAGATTATAACTAAGACTGATAAGGGAAAATGTGTTCCTGCTGAAGTTCTAATGGCAACTGATTTCTGCTTTTTTAAAGATGTTTATGTTCTTGGTGACATTACTTTTTTGGCCTTCTTATTAGGAGTTGGTATTGTCTGAAGTGTGGCCACATGAAGCTGCCAGTGGAACATGACCCTTGGTCTTTTTAACAAGTTTGAAGGTTATCTATCCACTTCACTGCTTTCCTGTATCCATTCCACATACTACTACATCATTCCAATAGCTTCTTGAAATACTTTCTGGTCCACTGCTTATCACTCCTCATGAAATGAGTTGTGAAAAACTGTTATCCAAGTCATTTCCAAACTTCCACAGTGTCAGCTGTATTCATAAATCTCCGGAGCACCCAGAGAAAACCCACATGAATGCAGAGAAGACATGCAGACTCCACACAGAAGGTACCCCAGCCGAGAATCTAACTGAAGGGCTTCTTGCTGTGAGGTGACAATGCTACCACTGTACCACTGTGCCCTCCAAACATCATGCCCCCTAAAAAAACTAAAGGTTCCTGAGACTCCTAAGTTGCAACTGCTTCCTTCCACAGTTACTGAAAACAGATAAGGGTATGTAAAATTAAATTGTACATTGTTGAGTAAATAGCTCCAGTTGTACACTTATCTAAAACTCAGTGTTTGAGAAGTTTATTTTAAATTTCAACCTTGCTCATTCTGGAACTTGGTTACAATAGGTTGGTGGTGGTCTTTTGAGAGCTAAATCAAAGATTTCCTGCAGACCCTTCCCCTATCTGTGTTATTGGGTTTATTTTAAATTTTACCCTTGCTCATTTTGGAACTTTGTTACAACAGGTTGGCAGTGGTCTTTTGAGAGCTAAATCAAAGATTTCCTGCAGCCCCTTCCCTTATCTGTGTTATTGGGAGTAGGGGCCCTTTCACTATACTTCCACCCAAACCTTTCATCCCAAGATGTTCTCACTGTTTCCATCATCTTCACCACCAGTTTTAAAATTTCAGGTATCCTCATTTTCAGTTTTGGTGTAAGGAGGGATGATGATGCCTTGGCACCCTGATGTCCTTTCAGTGAGTGTCATACTACTATACCACCAGTGTTCATGCACACATCATACTGCTATACCACCAGTGTTCATGCACACATCATACACATCATACTGTTACACCCCCAGTGTTCATGCACACATCATACTGTTCTACCACAGTGTTCATGCACACATCATATTGTTATGCCCCCAGTATTCATGCACACATCATACTACTATACCACCAGTGTTCATGCACACATTGTACTGTTATACCACCAGTGTTCATGCACATATCATACTGTTATACCACCAGTGTTCATGCACACATCATACTGTTATACCACCAGTGTTCATGCACACATCATACTGTTATACCCCCGGTGTTCATGCACACACCATGCTGTTATACCCCCAGTGTTCATGCACACACCATGCTGTTATACCCCCAGTGTTCATGCACACATCATACTACTATACCCCAGTGTTCATGCACACACCATGCTGTTATACCCCCAGTGTTCATGCACACACCATGCTGTTATACCCCCAGTGTTCATGCACACATCATACTACTATACCCCAGTGTTCATGCACACATCATACTACTATACCCCAGTGTTCATGCACACATCATACTGTTATACCCCAAGTGTTCATGCACACATCATACTGTTATACCCCCAGTGTTCATGCACACATCATACTGTTATACCTCTGGTGTTTATGCTCACATCATACTGTTGTACCCTCAGTGTTCATGCAGACATTATACTGTCTTACCCCCAGTGTTCATGTACACATCATACTGTTATACCACCAGTGTTAATTCTCACATCATGCTACTATACCACCAGTGTTCATGCAGATGTCCTTCTATTATTCCATCAGCATTCATGCTCATGTCATACTACTGTCCTACCAGTGTTATTGCTTACATAATGCTACTATACCACAAGTGGTAATGATCACATCATGCTACTATACCACCAGTGGTAATGCTCACATCGTGCTACTATACCACCAGTGTTCATGCTCATGTTATACTAATGTATCTCCAGTGGTCATGCTGACAAGGCCATCAATGTTGGTGCCAGCCATCCTCTTGGCCTCAGTGTTTGGACCCACATCCAAGGTGCCAGTAATGGTGCTAAGTCTTTCTGAATCTGTACTGGTCCCATTGTGTCCAGCTCCATATTACTAGATGGCAGTGAGTTAAACTTTGCATCAGTCAGCAGTTTGAGTACAATGGCAACAATGACATAATCATTGCAAGGACCACCATTAATGTGTTTTTTTTCACTTCCACGCTAGCACTAACCATCTCTTTGGTTCAGTCATCAGCTCTGCCACAACATATTGCAGGACATAGAAAACAAAGTACTGCTACAGTCTCCATTTATAACACTGGGGTTCAACTGAATGACTTCTCTATCCTCTGACTCTCCTAATCTGAGGATTTTGTAGGACATATTGCACAAGAGGAAACATAGACTTTCCAGTAAGTCCTCAACACTCTGTGTCAGTGATGAGGATGAAGATGCAAACTCCCCCAGCATTTCCTCTCGGGACTCCAAATGAGAGTGTGGGGGGTGCACTGATTCTGTCTTCTCCATGCAGGGGCTCTGCAGAAGTGTTTTTGGTCTAATATATCTCCTGGCTAGTGCCTCCATTGGTGAACACACTAAAGGTGGCCACCAGTGTTAGTCGAGAGGAACCTGATGCAGTAGCCCAGTGCCTAGAAAGGTGATTATATCCTCCTGCCTCATTGAGAATGGACTTTTGGTTGGAGACACCCACGATGGATACTTAAGTTTCAGCAGCAGACATCAGAAAGGGCCTCGATCCTCACAGCCTGGAGATTTATCAGATGGTGAAGTGAGTTTATGCATTCAACATGTTCTGAGGATGGAATTCCTCTTTCCAGATATGAAATTTATTTAAGTACTATAGTGATAGATGTTGAAGAACAGGTCCATGCTGGACAGCATACCTATCTTCCTTTCCCATCCTCTGGTCAGTTTAGAACCATGATAAGTGACATTTGTTTACCCTGCATGCCTTAACTGAGATGTAAAAATTATTGGCACTAAAGAGCATTATATGCTGGTGGTGGGACTGTGGTATCCTGGGAAATATTTACTTGCATTATGTTCCTAATGCCTGTTAGACTTGGCCCCTGTATCATGTAGATCTCAAGCACCCTGGGCCAGCCACTGCTGCATGAGAATAGGCGCCTTTCTGTTCACACTACCCTTCTCTTAATGCCACTTACTGTGTCCTGTCTATCTCAATCATCTTATTTGCCTAACAACTTCCTTTCCACACAACAGTTGCATTAAAAGAAGAGCTAGTGATCTGTACCAGGGGTGTAGCCAGACATACTCTTTGTACTCTGTACAGTACATTTTTTTTTCTGAGCATCAGAAACCCTGAGGCTTTAATAGGCCATATTATGCCATTTTGAATTAATGCCTCTAACAAGTATATAGCTTGTTTAGAGAGAGGATTGCAGATTCAAACAATATCTCTAATAGTTTTTGACCAAGCAGCTGAAATGTTACATATACTGACTGTACCCCTGATCTCGGCATTGTTTATGCTTATTTAGACAGTCATGTATGACTGTGTGTATTATAATGCAGTAACATCATACCCCAGACCATGGATATATGGTGCAATAACATTATATCCCAGACCATGGATATGTGCTTCAGCTGTAGTACAGGTCCGTTGTAATTATAAAATGCAGAGCAGCAGTCCGAGTTTTGTTTTGAATGTTGATGCCAACTTCTGTGACATTACTGGGAAATTTTTCCACAATAAAACAGCACTGAAGTAATTAACTGCTATTATGCATGTACAACTAAGCAATTTTCTTGCTTAGTTGTTCCGCGGAGCTTTTCTCCCTGGGCCTCCGCTGAAAAAAGGCATTAGTTCAGTTGGACTATCCCTGTCAACAAATGTTTAAATAAATAAATAAAATTATACAGTGGCTTAGTTTTAAGAATTACATTGTTAGAATATGTTGCTAGAAACAGTGATGTTGCTATGTAATATTTAACCAATAATGTCGCTTAATTGTTTTTTTTTTACTTATTCTAATGATGTTAATGTTGTCTGTTATTATACTGAAAAAGCTGACATATTCTCACTGCTAATGAGAAGTATAAAAGTTTGTTGGGTGCAACTCCTAATTTTTGCTTTAAGAACAATCGGTCTCTGAAACAGTTATTGTGCTATAAACCTGCAAGGAGTAAAAATGTGCTGTTATCAATCAGGAAAGGGACATATCCATGTAAATCTTGTAACGTGTGTAAATATGTGAATAGTACTGATAGGTACAAGAATAAAGTAACTGGGGGTATTTACTTTTTTGCAGACTTTAAAAGTACAGATTTAGTGTATGTCTACAAGATTTGTGAATCCTACTATGTTGGTAAAATGGATAGGCCCTAACAGACCAGATACGTGAGCACAATAATGACATTTCTTTAGAAAGATATCAGAAATGCCCTTGCTGGACATGTAGCCAGTGAGCCTTCCCAAGTTCCCATAAATTTATATTCCTAGTGTGACCGTGCCCTGGCCCAGCAATCAAGGAGCCTCAATTCTCACCACTAACACCAGGGGAGGTCGTCTCATAGAAGAGGAAAGGATAACAAATAGACACAATAAAGTATAATTTCCCTTAAGTGCACACAGAGATCACAGTCAGTCTGGGGCTGGTTGCTCCCTTGCTCTCCAGGTCCCCAATAAGACTCCCCACTGGCACAGCTATAGGGTCCAGATCTCAGCCTAGCTGGCAAGCTAACCTCCACTACCCTCTCTGTTCCAACAGTGCTTCATGCCCCTGCCCAGGTAGCTGACACACCACACACACTTTGAGATAAGTATTTATACAACTTCACAGACACTCCTGGGAAAGGCTGACACATATTCTCTAGCTGTGCCCCTTTACCCAGACTATACGGTAGTAATTTCTGCCACCACCAACTAACAATTATCAGCTACCCAAAGGCCCTTGAAAGGGTGTCAAATTATTACTGTGCAATATTTTTATTCAATTGGTAATGTGACTGTTCAGTCTAAGGCTTATTAGAGTGGCTTATTACAATTAACTCTATAAATATGCAAAGTACTCTAGAGCCTACTATCTCTACACAAACCAGCCACAGGTAAAGGTTTTTAAAATGTTTTATGATAAATAATTAATATACAAGACAATACTACTACACCACAGAGATATCTAAGAGTTCAGAGATCACACAGAAACTTAAAATAATACAGTAGGACAGGTCTGAGGTCAAAGAAAAATACTTAATCTAACTTTCTAATTTTTAGCTATACTTGCATACATAAAGAGCATAAGCAGTGCTGGGGTTGATGGTTCAAGACAAAATGCTTTCAGTCTCTCTCTGAACAATAGTTTTTAAAACACTAACAAACAGCTCTGCTACAGCCCTCCCAAATTACATCATTTTGACACTTGGCTTTTCCCAGTATTCACATTACATCATTTTGACACTTAGTCTGGAGTTCCCAGGCCACAAACTGCATTATTTAGCAATCTAACACCTGCTCAGGAAACTACAACAATGAAAGACATTTCACATGTATACTCTAACAATTATTCCTTAAGTTAAGACAACAGAAAGAATGTGTTCAGCCAGCCACTTTGGCACCACTTTTAGATAATTGTAACTTCAAAGAACATTTGAAATGCTTGGCTTGGTTTTCCTTACAGCAGACGGCAATTTTGCAACAATCTTGAAGTTCACATTTTACAGTGTTTTCTTTCATTTAAGAACACAAGCCTGTATTTTACATATATTTATACAAATGATAGAATTATGTATCAAATTCTATTTGACTAGGCTGACAGCCTTCGCCCATCTTTCCCCAATCTTCACACCTAGTATTAGAGCTGATTAAACCTAACATTAGGAGAGGTGATATTAAAACAAAGACTGAGTGTGCAGAAAAAAAAATGGAATTTAGAACTGCATGCTGACTGTGAGAAAGGCTTAAATAGTTCTGTACCTTTAAGCCTGTGCTGAGATCTAGAGCTCTACCCTGGCCTGATCTGTAAGTGAGCATTCAAGGAATGTTTTATCTGCTGTATATTAGATCTGAGGAACACCTGTGATAGGCATGAAAATACTCATCTTCTTTGTGTCTTTTATTGTTTTACTGTTTTTAACTTTTGTTTTAAGAAACGGAATTTTAAGTGGAATCCTCTGCTGTGTTGGCTGGATACACTTGTTTTGTGCAATTTGATTTTTCTAGGTCATCCAGCCTTGTCTGCATATCTTGTTTGTTCTTACTTCATTTGATACCATCTCTCACTCTATCCTTCTCTTAGCTGTCTAGCTTAGGGCTATCTCCCCGGTCACTTTCTTGGTACAAAAGCTCTCTCTCTAACAGAGACCATGATGTTAAATTACAAAGTTCCATTTCACCTTTTACCCTACAGGTTCAATTTTAGGCACTCTACTATTTAACAGTTTTAGCAACAATCTCCACCTAGCTATCGCACAGGGCTCCCTAGTCCAGTATAAGACGACTCCACCATAGTCTGCTCTGCACCCAGTACAAATCTATTACAGCAAATTACTCGAGCAGCGTTTTCCACTGTAGAAACCTGGCTTCACAATAATCACCTCTCTTTAAATCCAAAAATAAATAAATAAATAAACTGATCTTCACACCCAAGAGAAATTTTCCTGCCAATAAAGCTGACCTCAGTATTTTCTCTGTTAACTCTTCATAAATTGAGCTAGTAACCTACACTAAATTGTTAGGAGTAATAATCAATGAAAACCTCTAATTTGATCTGCACATTCAAAGTATAAGTAAGACCCATAAAAAGCTAGGGTTGCTCTACAGACACAATTAAGTTCCTCTCCCTCCCTACTAAACAATTATAAATTATAAAGTGACTCTCTCTCTCTCTCTCTCTATATATATATATATATATATATATATATATATATATATATATATATATATATATATATATACACATACACGCACACATAATATACACACACACACGTATGTGTGTGTGTGTTTATCAAAATTATTTTTGAAGTAGTTAATTACCGACTTCTGATTAGTAAAGGGACTATTATTCCATAATCTTGGAAGGCAATTGTTGATGTATGTGTCTATATATGGAATATGTTGGTGTTTGGTTTGTGTGATAATATATAGTACATTCTGTTGTACATTTAAGGAACTTGGTTTATGATGAGTTGTGAATTAGAGCCACATGTTTTTCCATTACCTGTTTTATATGTTTCTTTATGTTAAAGTTGCATTTCCAGTTGACTTAGTGAACTATGATAATTACTTAAGTTTCTACTGACTAGAACATTAGGTAGTTTGTGCAGGTTCACATGAATGGAATGCCTTTTGAATAAATCTGACCCCTGGTTTGAAGGTTAATAGTATGCATGTATGTATGTATGTATTTGTTTGTTTGTTAGCTTATTGATTTATTTTGTTGTTCATTTATTTGATATAATTCAGTAGTTTAATGAGGGTAATATTAGGGTGCCTTCCATGGAAGGTTGGGCGCTGGGCTGGCAACTCGACACCTAAAACTCTACTGCAAATCATGAGTGGACAGGTGATCTGCTGTGGCGACCCCTAACCGGGGAAAGCCAAAATAAGAAGAAGAAGAATGAGGGTAAGATTAGGATTGTTAGTTTTATAGCTCACATTCTTAATTGGCTAATTTTAATTAGTTTAGCTTGTCAGCCAAAATGACATAAAATGAATAATTAGAATTAGTTAGTGATTTTGTTTTTATCCCTTTTGGTTTCATAACAGCAATTTTGGTTTCCATGAGTTTGACTTATGTAGGTAATTGTTTGGGGGGGGGGGGTTGTGTCTGTGTATTTGTAAAATTATTTTTTTTTAATGGAGAAAAAGAGAAATACCTTTAACAATGACAGTTTCCAAATAAAAGTACACATCTTTTTTGAAATATTTGGTAGCTGTAGTGATATGTTGCCTTTTGATGTTCACTTTTTGCTTCTGCTAATTTGTAAGTACTCAGCGTTACACAGATTATAAATTGTAATGGACCAAAAATGAGGTGCATTATTGTTTCATTTTATTTCGAATGTTTAAATTAAAGTTGGTACAGATTTTGGTGTAGTTGGTGGTTTTAGCAAGGCTTACAGGTTTTGTGCATGAGTGCCTGTTTTTTGGTATATGCTTTGTAAGTGTCATGTTTACATTATAAGGAATGGGACTTGTGGTTCTTTTTCAGTTTTTATTTTACTTAATAATGTACATTGCTAAGTGCATATATAGGTTTGGGTTGTTTTATGCATACGTGGGTGTTTCTGGTGGAGGTACGTATATTCATAAACACACACACACTCATCAGTTACAGCTACTTTACTGACTATATATATTTCAGATATTTGATTAAATGCACATGTATTAGCCACAGAACTATAGTTCAGCTCGTTCCTGGTAGATGCATACATTGCAACCCACTGCAGCCCCCTCTCACAAATATATATATATATATATATATATATATATATATATATATATATATATATATATATATATATATATTATATATGCATATACTAACACAAAAAAAATATATGCCAAGACCCAGGAAGAAAACACAATGAAGCTTACGGACAGGACAACTTAGTCAAGCCTTGTGGTTGTTGATTTAACAGTGTAGTCCACAGAAATCCACAGGATAAAAATGCCAAGGAACAAAGCTTTTCAGCTGTAAAAATAGTTTAATCCAAGCATTTGCTTCACAGGAAAAAACACTGAAATCACACTAACGCTCCAAATGCAAGTATGTTTTCATTTCAAAAACTTCCTCAGATGTGGGTTGGTAACTACATCAGTGCATAATATATACATCAATTAACATTTTAAATCACCAATCTCATGCTGCATAGTAAATGAGGCATAATTGAATTTTTTTTTATTTAACATGAAGATTTTAAACATATTTGTATTAACATGGATAGCTGCTTATTACTGTATTGCTCTGAATTTTGTAAGCATGATTACAACAGTTACTTCATATAAGTTCTGGGTTCAGAGAAATTCCTAGGAAACATACATTTTTTATAATAGAAAATTGTAGTTCAACTTTGTTCCACAAAATGGCATTGTATTAAAAGTTGTTTTAGAAAAGGTTTTAAAAAGTTTTTAGAGATTTTAAAGTTTAAATTAAAGTAATAAAAGTGACTGTATCAAAGAGTTTGCAAACTTTTAGACAACTGGTATGATATTTGATTGTTATCATTAGTACAATTAGGTCAACAGTACTTTTTATGCAAGAAATAATGCATTTAGAATGTGTTTTAAAAGTTTTTATGACAATTTTCAATGATGCCTCATTTACTATGCAGCATGAGGTTGGTGGTTTTAAATGTTAATTGAGATATATATATATATATATATATATATATATATATATATATATATATATATATATATGCATTGATGTAGTTACCAGCCCACATCTGAGGAAGTTTTTGAAACAAAAACGTACTTGCATTTGGAGCGTTAGTGTGATTTCAGTGTTTTTTTTCCTGTGAAGTGAATGCTTGGATTAAACTATTTTTACAGCTAAAAAGCTTTGTTCCTTTGCATTTTTATCCTGTGGATTTCTGTGGACTACACTGTTAAATCAACAACCACAAGGCTTGACTAAGTTGTCCTGTCCATAAGCTTCATTGTGTTTTCTTCCAGGGTTTTGGCATGTTTTTTAGTTACTTTTTTGACCTGTTGGCAGTTTTTGGTGATATACTAATACAGGCACAGATTTGTGCACACGCATTATTACGTTTAAAAGAAAAAAATAAGTAACTTGTCATACTGCCCTATAGACTGCCATGTAGCAGCAGCACCATCTAATAGAAGTCAGTTCTGAAGGGAGCAGAGTAATAGTTTAAAAATGTATTCAGTTGAAACTCACACACATGCCCACATGCTTTTCAGTGCTTATAACTCAATTTGTCCACAACTTCCATCACTTTCTTTCTTGCTGCCTCGATACCAGTCACCTCCAGCAGCCTGTCCAAATAAGTAGCTCATCTCCTTGTTTCATCCACCAGTGTAGCCAACCTGGTCAGAAGCACAGTCTCAAAATGGCAGAAATAAAATTCTCCTCTCAAAATGGCAGAAGGAGCTGTAATAAAATGGAATCTCTTTATTCTACGTACTCCTTATTCGTTCTAATATTTAGCTTTAAAAAAAGAAAACAGCCCAGATGAGTAAGTTGATTTCTTTCTTTCTTGCTTTATTATACATGGAGTTCTGACCCCCAAAATAGGAAGGTTGACTATTTATTTTAAAAATAAATATAAATGTTGTCATAGCTCTTCACTGAGTGGGTGCAGCCCAGCATCCAATACTACAAGCCCAGCCTCCAGTGCCAATAGCTATTTCTAACAGTGTGTCTTATACAAGTTTTCATGCTACTCTTTATCCAAGGTTCACTGTTAGGATAAATGTTAAAAGATGTTTGTATGGTTGACACATACAGGAAACTATCTGTATATAACCCCAGCTTAAATTATACCATCAACATGTTTGAAAAATTGTGCAAAAAAGAAATGACAGATATTAAATCAAAAAACAAATTTAGGTGTTTTAATTTTAACACCAGATAGAAGTTGAAGCATTTATCGATTTACAATTAAACAAGCATTTACGCTTTATGAAAGCCGACAAGGGCAGGGGGTTATTTATTATGAATGACAGCCAGTATAAGGAAAGGATGTTTGAAATGCTAAGTAATGTAAGAGAGTATACTGAGGTTATTTTGAATGGCATTCACAAAAGTTATAATGTAATCAAAAGTCATTTGTATGAATTGTTAATGAATGGGTATATAACTTGCAGTTTATGGGTATATAACTTGCAGTTTATTTGATTTTATGAATGCTGAACATCCTAGAGTTGGTGTCCTATTTGGGATACCAAAATTACATCAAGATTTTAGAAATCCACATTTTCGTCCCATTGTATCTGCTCCCAACAAGATTTGTGATTGAATAGCAATATATATAGATAGCATATTTAATCCACTTGTGAAAAATTTAAAATCTTATTTAAGAGATTCATGGGACTTTTTATGTCAAGTAAGAGAATTTAATGCCAGCTTTAATTATCAACATGAAAATGTGAATTGTATTGTAGTTGACATTCACTCTCTCTTTACTTGTATACTGCATGTGGAAGATACAGAAACTTTAAATAAATATTTAACAAAATACATTGCGTTTTCAAGGGATAAAATTTATACCTGTTGCACTTTAATGGATACAGTATTACAAAATAAATAATGATAAAAATAATAATAATAAAAATAAAAAATAATGAAGCACTATTCTCTTTTGCCATAGCCAAATTATGAAACTCCCTCCCACCCTCAGTTACCACCATACCATCATGCACCCACTTCAAAACTTTACTAAAAGCACACCTAAAAACAACCTGGCTATGCCCTTGCAACTCCTACTCTACTATCACCCACCCCATCCAACCACTAACTTTCTTTCCACCCCACTAGCTACCTTGATTATAGCAAGCTCAGATGCTCATAAGCCTAGTACTTATTATACAGCAGGAACTTCTTATTGTAACATTTGTTAATGTCTGTTATGTACTTCGCAGATAAAGATTCTAGTTGTCTACTGATGTACTATGTTCTTCATCTGTAAATATATTTTGTAATTAATTGCCATGTTAATCAAATTGTTAATTGCTATGTAATCCAATGTAACTACTGTCTGTTTATTTTAACTGTGGATCTTTTCTCCCCGGGCCTCCGCTGAAAATGGACCTACATCCACCCGGACACTCCGGTCAACAAATGTAAATAAATAAATGAATAAAAATAAATAAATAAAATAATTATTTTATAACAAAAAGTGCTATAGACAATTGCAAGGAGTAGCTATGGGGGCAACTGTGGCCCCTTCCTATGCAAATTTGATATTAGGTTGGTGGGAAGAAGTATTGGTAAAAAGCTCTATAGCAAAATATATATTATTATATAAACATTTTATTGATGATTTAATTTTTATAGTAAATTTAAAGGAAAAAGGTTTAGACAAATTAATTGATGTATTAAATGGAACTTCAGATTATTAAAATTTAAAGTCAGTGATTTTGGAAGACTAATACACTATTTGGATATAAGTTTAGATTGGAATATAGGGAACAAAGAAACTGATAGAAAAATATACAGAAAAAAGACATTTTTTAATGACTATCTACATTTTAAAAGCGGACACCCCAATTTTATTAAGAACAATATTCCAAAAGGGCAAATGATATGTGCATCCAGAATGACCACTAGGGACAATGATTTTCTACAAGAGGTAAGAACTGTAACTGAGATGTTTAAAGCTAGGGGGTATAAAGAATTATTATTATATGATACAGGACTTATGCATCAGTATTGAAAAGTAGTTATGTATTGGATGACAGTAGTAGTAAAATAAATAATAAGGAAGGTTATGGAAACAAAAATTATATCTTTAAAATATCTAAAATATCTTTCCTCCCAGTCTAGTGTCATTACCTCATTCTACCCAGTACAGGGAGAACATTTGAGAAGGCCAATCAGCTTAGTTTCTGCTACTCCTTTCTCTCTTTCCACTTAAAATTTTTTTTTATCTACTTTTACTGTATTTGTGTTTCTTCCTACTTTATTTTGCTTTTGCGTCATCTTAAAAAGTACTCAATTGTATTTATTACTGCTTGGTGTAACTCATTCTAAGCCTTTTAGTTTAAGCACTTGGGCTTCAGACCAGTTGTTTTACATTAAGAAGGTTTGTGGTCTGCACTGTAGTGGCAGAACAGGTAGCTTACATCCTTCTAAGTTGGGAACTGCTGATTGAGGGCTCAGTGTCTGTTATTCTAAAAGTGTATTAATTCTGGTTTAAGCACTTGGGCTTCAAGCCAGTTATTTTACATTAAGGAGGTTCGTGGTCTGCACTCTTGTGGGAGGAGAGGCTGGACTCTGCCCTTCTGAGCTGGGAATTTCTGGTTAAAGGCTTATAGAGCCTGCGTATTTGAACTGCTATTTACTGAAATTGGTACACCTTGTTTGCTGTAGCATAGACTAGATCCAGGCCTGCTGAATCTAGCTTTGTTTGTATAACTTGAGCACTAATCCAGGCATTCTTTAAAGTATTCATTTGTATTTATTACTGCTTGGTAGTAACTTGATTAAAGTGTAGCTATCATTCTAAGTCGTTTGGATTAAGCACTTGGGCTTCAGACCAGTTGTTTTACATTAGGAAGGTATGTGGCCTGCACTGTGGTGGCAGGACAGGTAGCTTACATCCTTCTAAGTTGGAAACTGCTGATTGATGGCTCAGTGTCTGTTATTCTAAAAGTGTATTTGTTCTGGTTTAAGCACTTGTGCTTCAGGCCAGTTATTTTACATTAAGAAGGTTTGTGGTCTGCACTCTTGTGGGAGGCAAGGCTGGACTCTGCCCTTCTGAGCTGGGAATTTCTGGTTAAAGGCTTATAGTGCCTGCATATTTGAACTGTTTCTTACTGAAATTGGTACACCTTGTTTGCTGTAGCATAGACTAGATCCAGGCCTGCTGAATCTAGCTTTGTTTGTATGCTTGTTGGTTGTTTGCTTGTTATTTCCCTGAAATGTTAATTTCACCTAAAACGCAGCTTTTCAGCACTTCTGTGGATCCCTAGTGATATCTGCATTGCTTACTGTATTTATTTCCTTGTTTCACTTGAAAGAAAGTTACTGTTTGTCATTTTTGCATTTAAGTTACCTGTAACACATTGCATTTAAGTTACCTGGCACTTGCTCACTAAGTCAGCACTAAAAAATTAAAAGCACTACACCCTCACAAACTCCCCTTGAGTACCTTGTTCCTCATTGGCCCTTTTTTCAATTGTAAAGGAATTCCCAATACTATTCTAGCATGTCCAAAGGTCAGTTGTCAATCTCCTCTCCGGTCCAGCTGGTGAATCTGGGAATCTTGTTACAATGTTGCAACTGCCTCATGTACACAGACAACCCTCTCCTCCTCCCAACAA
This sequence comes from Protopterus annectens, assembly GCF_019279795.1. Taxonomy (NCBI): domain Eukaryota; kingdom Metazoa; phylum Chordata; order Ceratodontiformes; family Protopteridae; genus Protopterus; species Protopterus annectens. The sequence goes on along the minus strand of NC_056743.1, from coordinate 1,602,904,859 downwards.
ATTCCAACACATGTGAGAGATGCAACCATATAGCCAAACTGGAGGCTAAGCTCTCTCAACTCAGTACTGGCGTAACCAGTCAGGAGGAGAAGGAAACCACACTCACTACAATTCCAGTCTCACATAGACCTACCATGACAGCAAACCAAACACATAAACACACAAAAACATACTCAGAGGCTCTAAATAAAAAATCTGCCTAAGCAGCAGGGACCTCCAAAGCAGACACCCAAGAAACCGCTACCCCAAAACAAAACACGTGCAACACATAGCTCACAAAGCCAGTGTGCTGAACAGTCACAGCCCTTAAGGCTAAACAACACACCTGATACACTTGTAATAGGTGACTCTATAGTCAGGCACACTGACGTCCTGCTCACCAGGCTGAACAAGGAGAAGGTCACGGTGAGCTACCTGTCGGACGCAAGGATCCGCCACATAACACAAGCACTCAGGTCACTCCAAGGCAAGTACAACTATGACTCAATCATTGTCCATGCTGATGTGAATGACCTGAGACATACCTCCCTGGACTACATGAAAAGAGACATAGAGGAGCTCTCTGAGCATGTAGCCCAGGTCAGTATGACCCTGACCTTGAGTAGCATCTTACCCTCACCAAGAATGATGCACAATATGAAGACAAGATGATCAATTTCAACAATTGGCTTAAGTATTGGTGTCATTCAAAGGGGATCCAATGCCTGTCAGCCTGGGATGACATGCTCGACAAGCCACGGTGCTTCGCTAGGGACGGCTTGCACCTGTTACCCCTGGGCTTTCGGATATTGGCAAAGGCTCTTGCTATCCCCATAGTGCCTTTTTTAGGCAAGGCTCAAAAGACAAACCCACCTCCATAGGTATCACAAGGGATAAGAAACTAAGAGTAATGCTACTCAACGCCAGAAGTCTAAACCTCAAGATGCACGCACTCTAAACTCTCCTTAGCATGGAGAACATCGATATCTGTGCAGTAGCAGAAACATGGATCAAGGCTCCCGAGAGCACCCCAGCACTACCAGGTTATACCTCATACCATGTTTTTCGGCCCCAAAACTTGGACCGAACCACATTAGGAGGGGGAGTATCAATATTCGTCAAAGATACCCACACCTCCAGGTTGGTGGCACAGCACGAAGCATCAGAGACTATCCATGTGCAACTAACAGTGGGTAAAACTGCCTTCCAGTTTATAGCCTGCTACAGACCACCCTCCCAAACCCAGGAACCCCACTCGGCCTTCCTGAGAACACTGGAAAATATGAAGGTCTCTCCAAACACCATTATATTGGGCGACTTCAGCTACCCAAACATAGACTGGGAGCATTACTCTAGCTCCAACACCCTAGCCCAAAGGTTCATAGAATTTATAAACTCAAATGCTATGGAACAACTTGTTACCACTCCCACAAGAGGGGGAAACATACTGGACCTGATCATCACCAACATGGGGACTCTATGCTCCAGACCAGAAGTGTATCCCTAACTGGTAAGATCAGACCATAAACTAATCTCAGAGGATATTCATATCCCGATCCCACCTCCTGCCCAGAAAACCGCAGTGAAAAACTTCTCTAAAGCAAATTTCACACTCCTTAAAACCGAGGTGGAATCCTTCAAAGCCCCCGGGCCTGTGGAAAATACGGCCCAGACCACAGAATCCTTTATAAACACATTCTATGAACACCTTCAGGAATGCATGGATCATGCAATCCCAAATAAAACCAAGACCCAATCCTCCAAAGGCAGACGTCCTGTCTGGTGGACCCCAGCCATAAACAAACTATACAATAGAAGGAGGAAGCTACTACATGATGGAGCAAAATCCCAAAAAGGGAAGGCATCTCTGATCAGTATTAGCAAAAAACTACGGGCACTCATAAAATCATCTAAGGCCAGCTTCGAGAGAAAAATTGCACAGGACACTAAGGATAATCACAAGGCTTTCTTTAGTTATGTTAGGAACCTGGTGGGAATTCCCAGATATGCTCAGAATTAGTCCAAAATGACAAAAAATACACCAAACCCACAGACATTGCCAACATCCTAGCTGACAGGTTCAGCGCAACCCCCCACCAAAAGGGCAAATATCTATCCCAGCAGAGTGCTGCCCCTGACATCTCAGATGCTCAGGTAAGAGCCACCCTCTCCAAAGCAAAAAACACAGCATCAATGGGACCAGACGGTGTCCTGGGCTGCGTCCTACATGAACTCCAAGAAGAGCTAAACCCAAACATAAAACTACTGTTCAATCTCAGCCTTACTAAAGGATATGTACCCAAAGAGTGGCGTACAGCAACAGTGGTCCCTCTCCACAAAGGTGGTGCCTCAACGGATCCTGGAAACTATCACCCCATAAGCCTGACTAGCTTGGTCTGCAAAGCTATGGAAAGGATCATCATGGACCTCATAAATAAAGATATTGGGGACCTACAGACACTGGATCCTACCCAGTTCGGCTTTGTTAAGGGCAGATCCTGCCTCTTAAACCTGGTCAATTTCTTTGAAACAGTCACCAAGGCCATTGACGAGGGGAAGGTGGTCCACACAGCCTACCTGGACATCACAAAAGCCTTCGATACAATACCTCACTCTGGCATTATAGATAAGCTCACCAGCTTAAATATAAACCCCTATGTCACTAGATGGGTTGCAAACTGGCCCAAGGGCAGAACCCACATGGTTAGAATTGCTGGAGCCATGTCAGACTCCAAACCAGTTACAAGTGGCGTCCCACAAGGCTCAGTCCTGGGACCTCTCTTGTTTGGTATATATTTCTCGGAGGTACAGGCCAACACGGAAGGATTGTGGCTGACCAAGTTCGCAGATGACTGCAAACTGGGTGCCATAATCGACTCTCCAGCCGACACAAGCATCCTCCAAAAGGGCCTCATAGAAACAGACAACTGGTGCCAGAGCCATGGCCTCAAGCTAAACGCCAAAAGTGTATAGTCATCCCTTTGGCAAAACAAAGTGCCCATAAATTACCACATAGGTGGTAATCCATTAAGTACAGAAGAAGTAATTAGGGACCTGGGGACCCAAGTTGATAGCAATCTCTCATTTGACAACCACGTGGCCAAAGTGGTTAGAAGAACATTTTATATAGCCCACCTAATCATGAAGGGATTCACATCTAGATCAGGGGAGGTCATCGTGCCTCTTTACTCATCCCTCATCAGGCCCATAATTGAGTACAATGCCCCTTTTGGGATGTACCTTACCAGACACCTGCAGCAACTGGAAAGACCCCAAAAGTACCTCACCAAGAGGATCAAAGGGCTCAAACAGATGCCATATGCTGCCTGGTTAAAGAAACTCCAGCTCTACTCAGTGGCATACCGCCTGCTCAGAGGCGATCTGTGCCTGACGTATAAAGCCATGTCCAATGGACAAGCTGCACCTCAGAAAATCCAAATCCCATCGAGCTACGCACTCGAGAGACTTGAAACTCAGCACTGAAATAAATAGGACATGCTGGAGGGACAGATTCATAATCCAGAGGCTCCCTTCACTCTGGAATAAAATCCCAGTCCAGGTTAGGCAGAGTCCCTCATTGACTCTCTTCAGGAGAAATCTTGATGAGTGGATGGGAGATCATAGGTTTACCCCGGGTATCACTTCTGTGTCACTGTTAGACAGAGGCACAGTATACTAACCTCAAAAAAGGGCATAGCAAAATTAATTTAAAATGGGTGGCGAAAGCCAAACACACTCTGGCTAGGCTTATAAATGCCCTAGGGCAGATAGCCTAGTATGAACCTATGAACCTATATGTCAGTAGATTAGAAAGTTATTGAAAAAATTATTGAAAACAACTGAAAAGTGTTGCAGGGAAACCAAGAATTATGGAATATTGTTGGACCACATCCTGCTTTTGTGTATTATAAAACAAAATGTTTGAAAAACATGTTGGAAACTTCTGACACTGTTATAAAATTTCCCTCAAGTGAGAAAGACATCTCATGTTTAATTGTGGTTCATGTAGCGTTTGTAGGTTTGTTAATGTTACCAAACATCTTTATTTAGAACATATAGATTGTAACATCTATTTAAAGTAAAGGTACAATTGTAAAACCACAAGTGTGGTATATCTTGCTTTATGCTCAGGCTCCCCTAGTTTCTATGTAGGCATGATTAGATGTAGTTTAGAAAAACATATAAAAGAACATTTGTATTGCATTAAAGTTAAAGATTTAAAAATGATTTATATAAACATTCAAAGAGCTGTTCCAACTACAAGAAGTTTTTATTCGCAGTATTAGAGCATTATTCAACTGATTTTAGGGGCGGTAGTTGAAAAATAAGTTAGAAACATTAGAGGTAAAATGGCAAGTGGAATTAAATGCATACAAAGTCCCTGGTCTAAATGAAAATGTAAATATAAAATGCTTTTTAAGAAACAAGAGGTTAAAAGTTTTGCACAAGTGATTGTGAGAAAGTGTTTGGATTTACTGTCTTTTATTCATTTTATTTACTTGTTTTTTATGCATAAGAAAAACAAAAACTTTTATATAGTTGTAAATATGGTAATTAAATAATTGTTTTCAATTGTTTTTTAAATTGATATTAGTGAAGTGATGAACCTATTAGGTTGTTGTGATATAAAAGTAGTGTTTGAAGTGTTGTATGATATTCTGAAGAAGTCTGTGGACGAAAGCGTAATAAACGTTTTGATGGTGTGTTTTTGGTTTAAGCCTGTCCAAATAAGTAGCTCATCTTCTTGTTTCATCCACCAGTGTAGCCAACCTGGTCAGAAGCACAATCTCAAAATGGCAGAAGGAGCTGTTATAAAATGGGATCTCCTTATTCTACATACTTCTTAGTCATTCTCATATTTAGTTTTAAAAAAAGAAAACAGCCCATATGAGTAAGCTGATTTATTTCTTGCTTGCTTTAGTATACATGTAGAGTCCTGACACCCAAAATGGGAAGGTTGACTATTTATTTTAAAAATAAATTAAGTTTTGCCACAGCTCTGTACCGTGAGTGAGCAGCCCAGCAACCAGTATCAATAGCTATTCCTAACAGTTTATCTTATACAAGTTTTCATGCCACTCTATCTAAGGTCCACTGTTAGGATAAAGGCACACACACACACACACACACACACACACACACACACACACACACACACACACACAATACAATGAGATGCATTATAATAAATACACTATTCAGGAATTTCAGTCTTTGCTAGTATCTTTGTGATATGATAGATAGAGGGTAGTTGGAGCTATAACCCCCTATAAGGTCTAAATTACTGGAGGTCAATCATGTGAGTAAAGTGAGCTTTTTTTTTTTTTTTTTTTTTTTTTTCAAAGCTTTATTTTACTTTTGTTTCATTATTTTGGTGCAACATTTACAAAGAGCATTTTACTGAAACTGGTCAGCATACAGAGACAAATAAGGCCAATAAACATTCACATAACTAACCAAAACATTTAAAGCTTACTTTCTTAATATGACAGGAGAGACTATACCTTTAAAAGATACATGACATTCTTGACTCAAGTATTGCAAGCTATCGTTAATGGCACAAAATTGAAAAATAAGTAGTTAATAAAGAAGATAATATGAAAACATCACATATACAACTATTTACATATAGTGCAACATTCTTACACTATTATTACTATATTAACACTTTGAAGTAACTATAAAGGAACTGAATGAGTTAAATCCTTTGGAGGAAAGGACTAGCCATAGTACTAGTATAGAAGAGTAGGTGTATAGGTGTAAAGCCATTTTATGTTACTTCAGGATACAGTCTAAGGTTGTACTCCAGAAGTTAAGATGTTTATTGCATTTACTAATATTTTCCATAGTTAGTTTATGGGATAGAATATACTTTGATGCCATCTTTGAAAAATTTTCCCAGTTTGTTTTAGAACGGTCCAACCAGTTCTGTGTTATATAAAGCTTAATTAGCATAAAGAGAGCAATCAGGACTATCACTTCATTAGTGGGAAGGCCCTTTTGACCCACATGCAATATAGCAAATTCCCATGAAAGGGTGGATTTCTCGTAACCCATTTTTTCCAGTTTAATCCTAAGTGAGTTCCATAAGCTCTGTGCATATTTACAGTACCACAGGATATGCAGGAGGTCAGCTGTTACTGTGGGGCAGAAGGGGCAGAGAGCCGAAGTATTTGGAAAGAAGCTGTTAAGACGCTTCGGGGTATAATATGCATTATTATTTACCATTAATTGTGTATATAGTAATTTCTTGAATGGGGCAAACCTGGTTGTATTATTTATTGCTTGGGAGAAGTGAACCTCTGTCAGTTCTGAGTTTTTGTTTCTCCAATACTGTGCAAATGTAATAGAAGATTGATATTTAATGGTTCAGTTAAAGCTGTATGTAATTGATAACATTTTCTTTTTAATTTTTAGACACTTCAGGAGGGATATGGAAATGTTTATTTCTTCCTGAACCTCATTAGGGAAATTACCCAAAGTAGATACTAACTCTTTAATTTGTCTCAGAATTATTGTATATTTGTGATTAAGTTCAAATTTTATTTTTATGTCCTTTAGAGAGTTGTGCTTAATGGCATAGAAATCCCCGACATTTAAATTTTTAATTTGGGGAAATTGGTCAAGATTTATCATTTTATTACCCAGTTTTAGATTTGGATTTAAATGAATGGGTTGCAAAAGAATAAGTGTGTTTGTTAGACCTAGAGAAGAACTTCTGGAATAGATTTATTTTATATTTGATTAGTTTATGTAGTTTCATGTCTTTTAACACAGGTTTATTTATGAAAGGTATTGATTTGGGATTTATAGATATAAATCAAGTGCAATATAACATAGTTTACCCCACCTTTGTAAAGTTATTGTCCTGTGGTTTTTTATAGTTCAAACAAACAATGAAATTTACACCATAACATTCAAATTCACATGATTTAGGGTAAAATTATTCCAGTTGCATATATATATAAATCAATCAATTTTTATCAATTATTTTATTTAACACAGAGTATATATAAGTATGTTCTGATTCTGATGGGTTTCATCTTCATGAAGTGTGTACTTGGAAAAAAAAAAAGAAGTGGTTTGTTTATGCTTGTGTTATGCTTGTGTTCGTAGAGTGTGTGTTTGTTATTTTGTTGCTGTGGATTTTTACTGCAATAAATAAACCAATATTTTATTTTAAATTGGAATTTATGTATCTTTTTTTTTTCTTCTTGGTTTGGTTTCCACATTTGTGTTTCTGATTTGGGATTTATGTTACACAGCTTTATATGTGCATGCCACAGACCAACCCATTGGGGGAAATGAATAGAGCTAATTGGATTATGATCTGCAATTAACATGAGTCTGTTGGCGCAAATTATGTTGTAGTATAATCTAAAATCTGGTATTCCCAATCCCCTTTTATTTTTTGGAAGCCTTAATTTTGGTAGGGAGATGCATGCGGTCTTAGGAAACCAAATTAATTTAGTTAAAGTTTTGTTTATCTTTTTGAAGAAGTTTAAAGGAATGTTGCTGTTTGTTGCATTAAATTGGTATAATAACCTGGGTAGGATGTTCATTTTTATTATTGCTACTTTAGATAAAAAGGGGAATTTCATATTCTTCTACCTGTCTATATCGTTTTCAATGTTTGCCCATGATTTGGCAAGATTATTTTGTAAGGAGTTATTATGGTTATGGTCAGAAATTATCCCTAGGTACTTAAAAGTATATTTCAACTTAATTTGGGTTATAGGAAAGAGAGGCTCTTTATGATTGCTTGAGTTAATTGGAAAAAAATAAGAGATTTTGAAGGGTTAATTTCATAATTGGAAGTTTCGAGAAGGTTTCGATAGTGTTTGAAATTTTTTTTAAGTCAGTATTAGGTAACTGGAAATATATATGATAAGGTTATCAGCAAAGGCTGAAAATACTAGATTTGTCCCTAAAATATTGGGAATGTGGTGAAATGTCTTTTGTGTTAAGTATATAAATAGGGGTTTGATATATATATGTCAAAGAGGTAGGGTGAGAGGGGACAGCCCGATCTTGTTCCATTATTTAATTTTATTTTAGAAGAACTTAGTTTATTAATATACAGAGTGGTAATAGAGGAATTATATAAGATTTTGATTGTATTTATAAAAATAGTTGGAAAGTTAAACTGCTTTAGAGTCAGCAACAAGAATTCATGACTGACTCTATCAAAGGCTTTTGTGGCATCGAGTGCCATGAGGTAATAGGGGAAGTTTATGGTTCGTAGAAAGTTGGATGGCTGCATCTAAAGTGAGTGTGTTGTCCCAGGTTTGTCTACCCTTTATGAAACCTGATTGCTGTGGAGAAATGATTGTGTGGAGGACTTTTTTAAGTCTATTTGCTAGAGCCATAGTCATGATTTTAATGTCTGTGTTAATAAGTGAAATTAGTCTGTAGTTAGATGGGTTAGATTTGTCCATATTTGGTTTGTGAATAAAGATAGTTTTAGAATTGTTTAGGTATAGGTCCCTAAATCCAAATTTACTAATCTATTCGAAGATTTTAAAAAGAATAGGAGATATTTTAGAAGCAATTTTTTTAATAAAAATTAGAAGTGAAGCCATCCGGACCTGGGTCTTTTTTTTTTTAGACTTTTAATTGCTTCCATAATTTCTTCTGTTCTTAAAGGAGCTTCCAGGAATTCAGTTTGGTGGTTTTCAATTTGTTGAAATGAGATACTGGAGAAAAAATCATTATAGGACTCTGGGTGTATTGCATCCTGCGGACCATATAGATTATTTTATATTTTTTCGAAAATGGTCAGAATATCTTGGTTATTTGTATGTAGTACGTTATTATATTTAATATGTAGAATCCTAGGGGGCGTCTTGATGAATGTTTGAGTCTAACTAATAGTTTGGAGGGTTGTTGGGTCCATTCAGAATAGTTAGCAAGGAGTTCCATTTCTCGGAATGAGAGATTTTGTACATGCATTGAGTATAGTTCTTTCTGCTGATTAATTAGTTGGGCTTCTAAATCAGGACTAAAGTTTTCTTGGATTGATTTTTCAATGTCTTGAATTTTTCTTTCTCTCATTAGTTTTTTTAAAGTAGGAGGCTTTTTGAATTAGGAGGCCCCTAACTTAAGTTTTGGTGGCCGCCCATAAAATGTCTAGTGGCATATTTGAGGTTAAGAGATTGGCTCTGAGCTCATCTAGTACATTGTTAATTTCTTTTATTATTTCTTCTTTGTCAAGAAGATTAGGGTTTAGGAACCATGCCTGTAAGGTTTTTTGATTTGGGGTGTTTTTTAAGAAGATAAGTTTGTATTATTTTAGAGTGGTCTGATAAAAATCTCGGACTGGTTGAGTATATTGTTTTTTCATTTAGAAGAGATTCTGATATCAGAAAAAAAAACAATCCTGGGCCATGACTTATGGCATGGGGAGTAGAACTTAAACCTATCCCCTTGGTTGAGCTGGTTATTCAAGAGAGCAGGATCAGATAGGGCGAATTCTAATACTAGGTCCTCTAAGGCAAGTATTGCTTGTTTATTACATTTATTATTCGTGTTGGATCTGTCATTTAAGGGATTAATAACCATGTTACAATCCCCCCCCACCACATATTCATGATTAGGGAATTTTGACAGAAGATTATATACTTGTATTATGAAATCCTGTTGGTTTAAACAAGGCCCATATATATTGAGAAACAGTGTAGGCTTGTAGGATAAAGGATTTAGGCAACTAAAATAACACCATCTTCCAATATTGTCCATACCACATTCAATAATTCCCTCTTTTTAAATGATTTCTTAATCAAAATAGCTACTCCTTTTGAATTAGTTTCACTGCCAGAAGCAATAATTGAGGTTAGCCAGGGTCTCTCTGTATCCTTATTCCAATCCTCATTTAGCAGGTGCGTTTCTTGGAGAAATATATTTGCCTGTGATTGATATATTAGGTGTAGGACTAATTTCTTTTTCTTAACATCGTGCAAGCCCTTCACATTCCATGAATCTATCCCCCACAGCATTCAATCATGAGAAGAGTGGTCAGCATTGTTAAAAAAGGCTTTGAAAGTCCTTCCCTCATTATATATCCAAACATATTTAAATAGAAATGTACCATACTTGGTTGTTTTGTAGCACTTAAAACTCTTAGAATTATCCCTGTGCCTAACCACATAGCTACTCAATCTAAGAGTAAAGTGAGTTTTACTGGGGGTATTATACTGTAAAATACTGTAGCGTAGCATTTTGCCATTTATTCTTGATATTTTACAAATCAGCATAGGATGTGTAAATGGAAATATAATCAGGAAGTATTTTCCATGTATGTCATTTCCTAAAAGTATAAAATAATATGGAGCTTTTATTAATGCTATCACATTCTGTGTGTGTCTGAAATGGAAGATGTTTCAAATGTGGTTTAGATTATTAATAAAATCTGTAATTCTAGTTAGCAACAGAATAAGGTATTTTTGAAACATAGTTATTCTAACCAGTCAAGAATGAAGAGGAAGTAATGTAGACTATATTCTTCAGTTTATGATGATGAGTTTTCTCCTAAGAAATAGATGGATACACAGAGGTTTTTTATAATGTAATATTATGGATAATAAAGGTGTACACTGGGGATATTTCTAAGGCCTGAAGAACAGTACAAATACTCCAATACCTTAAATTGGAGAAGCTGATGGGAAGTCCTTGTAGCTTAAAATCGGACATTTCTAATGGAATAGTATGCAGTTCATTGACTCACTATCATGCATGTACGTACAGGTTCAGACGGCCAGCACTGCAAGCCAATGCTAATATGGATCTGTGAGCTCTAAACAAAGTGCAGCTGGTATGATTTAAGAGTTGAATAAGTAAAGGGAACTGATCTGTTTTTTCTAAACTTGCTGAAGTCATTTTACTGTTCTGCACATAAAGCTTAATGAGAAGCCTTACATGCTTGCATAATGCTTTATTTTTTTATTTATTTTTATATTTCTTAACTGGGTATGAAGATCCTTTTCAGGCATGACCAAGCTTTGAGGCAACATTAAACTGAAATTACAATAAAAATAAGAAAGCAAGACAATAATTACAATAATGTAATGAAGAATTGCTGGTATAATGTTTGAATAATACTTATGTTCAAATTAGCATTACAAATACAATAATTAAAAAATACTCTGTACAACAATATTTACATAGTGCAATGACATAAAATGAGCAAATACAAAGGTGTAGTATAGAATATGCGCAAAAGTTTAACAAAGGAAAAAGAAAAATAGATTGTCTTTGTAGAAAGAAGAAAAAAAGAGGCTAATACAAAATTATAAGTCCAGCTTGTGGTAATCTGCAGCTCAGGGTAAGAAATTTGCCAGAGGAAGGTAGAGATTGTTAATAAGTAGACGTAATGGTGGGAACGGTAGGAGGGATGAAAAGTATATGAAGTAGCAGGAGAGAGAACAGAGCTGGTAATGGTTGCCAAATACATAAACTCATAGTATAAATTAAAGAGTAGACAACTGGACTGTATGTAGAAATAGTAAAAGAATTAAGTAATAGGATGAATTTAGAAAAGTATAACATTTAAAAAAGTAAAATTAGAGGCCAGAGTAGATGGTAGCATATGCATCTTTGCAGTGCGGAAAGTATAAAAGACGCACACACACACACATACACACACATACGCAGGTGAAGGGTTCCTGTGCTAGCAGTTTCTAATGAGAATCTATTACAATTAGGAGGAGATGGAGTAGTATAAGCAATGCATTGTTCAATTATTCATGATCATCAAAGAAGTGACATTGATGAGATTCTGGGATATTTTTTTAGTGACTGTCTAAAGTAACTTTGAGAAGTGATAGATCTGATATTCTGTGGAATTTGAGTGCAATGCTCTGGTGCTGAATGCTGTTCCAGTGATTGATAGAATATAATCAGTAGGGAAGACTGTTCAGGAGAAAAACAGCTCTACTCTCTACTGGGAGCCAGTTGGATGTTTTCTTAAAGTAAGGCCTTGGTTCATGAAAAATGAGATGTATAATAATATTATAATATTTTATTTTATGCCCTCTGTAAAAACTGTATATTTTTATCAAAGTGTAGGGCTAGCAGAAGGAGGGAATGTTCCACAAATATTGTAATATAAAGGCAATTGTTCTAGCTTCAGGTGTGAGTAGTTGGTAAAGTTTGTAAAAGACTGAGTTGAGTGAGTACCTTTTCATAGGATCATAGGAAGTTACTAGGCTATTGGCCTGAGAAACTTATAAGCCTAGCCAAGAGTTTAGCCCATGTTTAGACAAGTCAGCACCCAAAGCCCCTGTCCAGCAGGAACACGGGTGGAATCCCAGGGGTCTATTTTCTGTTTCCCATCCAGTTATCTAGGTTGCACAAAAAGGGATAATGAGGTACTCTGAGCTACTCTGACATGGAGAGGAGTCTATTCCACAGATGGTGGAGTCTCTGGGACACAAATCTGTCCTGCCAACAAGTCTTATTGATGTCACAGACCAGGTTGAGGTCATGCATGTGGGTTACTCGAGTGGAGCTTGACGGATATGCAGCAGTCTCATCAAGGCAGGGTCTGAGATTGCTTTGTATGCCAGGACTCTGTATGAAACTGAGTAGAGGGACAAGATTTTTAGGCTATCTGTGTAGGGTAGATATTTGAGGCCCTGGATTCTCCTGGTGAGGAACATCTGTGGCCTCTCCAGCTGCTGTATGTGCTTTGCGAGGTACATGCCAAAGGGGGCATTGTACTTTAATTGGTCTTATAAGGGAAGAATACAGAGATGTTATGACCTCCTTGTCCCTGGATGAGATACACTTATGAGGTGGGCCATGTAGAAAGCTTTCTGTACAATGTAAGCAACAAAGTGGTCAAAAGTCAGGTTGCTGTCAACCTGGGTGCCCAAGTCCCTCATGACTGATTGCTTGCTTAGGAAGTTCTTATTAATGTGATAATATGTGGGGATGTTACTCTCCCCAAAGGGGATGATTATGCAGTTTTGGCAATCATCTTGAGGACATGTTTCTGACACCAATCATTTGTTTGGGTGAGACTCTCTTGGAGGACATCCACATCACTTGGGGAATTGATGATAGCTCCCAGCTTGCAGTCATCTGCAGACTTGGCCAGCCATAGCCCACTGGTTTTGTCCTGCACCACAGAGAAGTATATCCTGAATAACAGAGGCCCCAAGACTGATCCCTGGGGTATGCCACTTATTATGAGTCTACTGCTTAAGGTGGCTTCCCCTATTTTGATTAGGTGGGTACTAGCAGTGGGCCTGTTTGCTACTCATCTGGTAACATATGGATTGATACCTAGCTGAGAGACTTTATCTATTATGCCTAAGTGGGCAATAGTGTCGAAGGCTTTGGCCAGGTCAAGGTAGGTGGTGTGCACCATCTTCTCCTCTTCCATGGCTTTGGTGACTGTCTCAAAGAAGTCAACCAGATTTAACAGACATGACCTCCCCTTGACAAAGCCAAACTGTGTGGGGTCGAGTGTTTGGAGGTTGCCAATGTTCCTGTTAATGAAGTCCATGATAATCCATTGCATGGCCTTGCAAATCAGGCTAGTTAGGCTGATGGATCTATAATTTCTTGGATTGGTGGATGCTCCACATTTGTGTAAAGGGATGACCGTCTCTGTCCTCCGCTTGGCTGGGACAAAGCCAATACTCCAGCTTTGGTTGAGTAGGGTGCCTAATGGTGCTGCAGGTTCATGTAGGATGCAGCCAGGGATGTTATCTGGTCCCATGGAGGCTGTATTTAATGCCTTTGAGAGGGCAGTGATGTCCTGTTCCCTAGAGATAAGAGTAGGGGCATAGGTACTGAGGATGTCCTGATTTACTGATGGGGAGGGGTGACGTTTTCACTGAATCTGTCAGACAGTAGGTTGGCTACAGGATTTGTGTATGTAGTGTCCTTAACCACCAGTTCTGAACAGATTTGGGTGCTTCCTTTGAGATTCCGGATTAAAAAACCAATTGAAGTTCCCTGACCAGGAATCAAACCTGGGCCATGGTGGTGAGAGCACCAAATCCTAATCAGTAGACCACCAGGGATTCCCCCTTTAAATTCCCACTCCAGCAATGAGCCAGCTCCATTTTAAGCCTAGCCATTTACCCCATGTTTTTAAGTTTGAGTTTTAGAAAACTAAGTGTTTGATTTAGCAGAGGACTTGGGTATTCCTGTTGTGTGGTGCATGGTAGTCATTGGTTAGGGTATGTGGTTGCATGAGTGACATGGATAAAATTGATGTCTATAGCTGATGCAACAATGATACCGTAAGTCTACTCTAAACCTGCTAATTGTACATTTTATCTTCCATAAAAAATGCAGCAAGCAAGCAAAGCCTAAAGGTATATATGACTTTAAAGGAGCCAGCCTTGTCTAGTCTGATTTGTACAGCATAACCAGAAGAGATGTTGGTCTATATTTCTTAGAAAGGGTGGTACACAAGTAGAATATGGTTTAAGAATGGCTAGTGAAAACAGAATCCACAGTGTATTCAAGAGGGCATGGGATAGGTAAAACAGTAATATTCTTCTAAAGTATATTTTATGTACATGTGCACACACGCATACATATTGTAGTTACAGACCAAAGTCTGTCTTGAACCACAAACTCTTTAATGGAAATTTGGATCCCCAAAATAATAATTTATTAAGGATTTGAAAAACCTCAGATGAAGTAGATTTTCTGTTTTACTCACTCTCTCTCTCTGTCTCTGTCTATACATTTTGTTTTACTTTCATATGCTTTAAAAATACAAAATATACATGAACAAGTAATTACTTCCACGTATGCCTGCATTAATTTCAAAATTTTGAAAGTTAGAAATATCCACTCACTTGTCTGCATTGAGTGACGGGCATAATTTAGGGGAGGATTAGATCTCTTTTTTCTTCAGATTCAGTTTCTCCAAAAATTGAAGCCACAACTGCTTTAATAGGAAACTCTGAAATTATAAACCATGGTGTTGAAAAAAAGCAAAATTACATATTTTCTATGGCTCTTAATTAGCCCATTTTGGGATAACAACAGAAGCTGTTGCTTTAATAAGCTTCTTATTACAGCATAGTATCTCGTTAAAATTCTACAGATTGAGGCCAGTAGTCCCTCACATTGGGGCTAACAATGTTAGAAGCCCCATTAACAATGGACCCAGGATCTAATACCATCACAACCATGCCAACAAACAGAACACAGTAAGGGATGTGTATTACACACCCTTAAAGGAGGCCACTGCACCTGGCAAAAATGTTCGATAAATTTAATCTATGTGTTGGAGACCCACATCTTAAAATGCACCCCCAACAGAACCATTACGGTTTGTGTTCTAATACAAAATTCTTCTTTATCCCAGTCACAACAGTATTTTGTATTCTCCTGTTTTATGCAAAGAAGTGCACTTGAATATAAGCGGGATGAAGCTTAGTCCTGATTATTCCAAAGCTTTTTTGGATCTACTCATCAAAGGGTATCATCTTTATTAGAAGTAATTTTGTGCTATCGGTTAGGCCTAACAAAATCCCAGAAGGGTTAGACATGGGATATATTTCAGATTTCAGTTTCCATGCATCAGCTTCATAGAATCTTTTACACTTAAATGATTTAAATATTACTTCAAGACAGTAAAAAATTGGGAAATGTCAATATCCTAAAAATTCCATAAATGACCTCTGTATGTTTGTTAAATTACTTATGAAACTGGTCACCTATTTACTTGTCATTTGCTTAGGATGACCAAGAGAGGAAATTATTTTCATTTTTCTGACTTCGGAGTTTGCTTCCAAGAATAAAATGGGTTTAGCTGTATACCATCTGCCTATATGTTTCAGTTTATTTGCTACTGTAACTGAATGAGAAAGGTGATTGCTCAAACCAAGCCATATAATTGTATTTTCCTTAACATTAATTTTGTAACTCCCATGTTTTTACTTCAAATGTAAAGCCCCAAAATTAATTGGATCATCTGCATCTATTTCTATATCTATATTTATAATATTCCACTGTGGGTTTTCTTTATTAATTTGTTTAATAACGCTATCTCTAATCAAAGTTAATAGGAATTCTATGTTCAGAATAAATAAAATGAGAGTGACAGGGCACACCTGTGTAATTCCTTTATGGTAAAACAAGGCAGAGATTCTTGAATGTTAATAAAAGAAAATGTCCCAGAATTTCTAAACAGATCTTCTATTCCATAGCTCACTTTATATAGAACTTGTATCAATTTATATAGAACTTGTATTGTATTTAATAGGGCATAATCGTTGTCCTATTCATTAGGTTAAATGCCTTATGCATGTCATTAGTCAGAAACATACCTCTCAGCACAAGGAATCTGGACAAAGCCAGAAAATATGGGGAGTCAAAGGGCCAAAAATAAGGACAGATTTTAAATATTGCTCTTATAAACTTAGAAAGTTGCTAGAAGGGCAGGTTTTACATTATTATATATTTTCTGAAGGATATGAAGTCTAAAATTCAAATGTCTGTCATTACTGAATATTATTTAGTGTTTTCAGTTCTCAGTGATTTGCCAGAAAATTACAAATTTTATGAGGAAAAGACCAAAAATATGATGCAAAAATATGGACATTCTGTGAAAATCTGGACAGTTGAGAGGTATGGTCAGAAAGGCTTGGCCTCTTCTTTGTACATTCAGGATAAGCATGTTTATTAGCATAGTCTGCAGGCACTGATATAAGCTACCTTGCAGAGATGAAACCCAAATGGAGAAGATAATAGATTATTAATTAAATAATCTTTAATAGGTAATCATTAACTATATTTGCAGCTATTTTATATTCAGCATTTAATACTGAAATTGGCCAAAAAATTGTCAAAAGTTGCTAAGAGATATATCTCTGTGTTTGAAAAGGTAGAGTTTTTCATTTAGAATCCTATATAAGCAGAAGTCAGAAAAACCGAAGAGCTAGGTCCTTCTCATTTTAAAGTAGCATTACCAGAGTAAGTTTCCTTATTTAGTTTTCAGCTCTGTACTGCCATTTCCACTTCTTTTATAGTAAAGTCTAAAAATATAATAATACATGCCTTCAAATTAAGGATATATAAAAACCTACTGAGTTCTGCTTCCATATAATCATACTCATTCCATAATTCTTGGTGCTGATGTGCATAATTTGTTCAGTATCTACTATGGTCTACCTTCATGCTCTGAATTATTTTATTCAGCCTCATTGTTAATTTGTTCTATCAGCTCCAGCTCTATCTGTATTCAGATAAGTATATTGTTTATAGATTCATAGGAGGTTACTAGGCTAATGACCATAGACCCTTTACAAGCCTAACCATATTTCTTCTGAGTTGCCCCAATTGTCGGTGGTTAGGTGTGTGAAGTTCACAGAGGTAAGGGTCTATAGTAGTTGATACCAGCTTCCTCTGTCCAGGAGGGACATGTGTGCCACCCCAGGAGTGAATTGGTAGTCACCCATCCATTGATCTAGGCTGTGTTTTGAAGAGGGTCAGGGAAGGGCTCTGTTTCACATGAATTGGAAGCTTGCTCCAGAGAAGTGGCAGTCTCTGGGAGATGTATCTATTTCTCCTGCATGACCTGTTCATGTTAGAAGCTAAGTTAAGATACCTGGAGTGAGTGACCCTTTGGCAGTTTGATTTATGAATGTGTAGCATTTCCATCAGGGCTGGGTGAGAGACTGCCTTGTTAGCCAGGCCCAGGTTACCCCCTATCAATTTGTAGGCTTTTAGTCTTTTCGGTGGAAGACTTGTTTTGTGTACCCTGTAATTTCTTGTTGCAGGTGTCTGGTGAATTATATGCAAAAAGGGAGCATTGTACTCCATTACTGGTCTGGCGAGAGCTGAGTATAATGGAATTATAACACCCCTGGATTTAAATGCAATGCCTTTACTTATAAGATGTGCCATATAGAAGAATCTCCTTACTACTGTGGATCATACCTCTCAACCTCTTACAGGAAGAAATCTGGATAAATCCATAAATAATGGGGGGACAAAAGCCAAAAAAAGGGACGCATTTTAAATATTGCTCTTGGAAACTTAGAAAGTTGATAGAATAACAAGTTTTGTGTTAGCATAAATTTTCTGAAGGGTATAAAGCTTGACACTCAAATGTCTCTCATTATTTTTTGACTTCAGTATTTAATGACTTGTCAATGATTTGGCAGAAAAACATAATTTTATGAAAAACGGATGAAAAATATGAGGCAAAAATCAGGACATTTTGTGAAAATCTGTATAGTTGAGAGGTATGATGTGGATACATGGTGATCAAAGTTCAGATTCCTATCAACCTGAGTACCCAGATCATGTACCACTGGATCTACACTTAGGGGTGTGCTGTCTATAATGTAATTAGCATTGATGTCAGCTTTTTCAGTGGGAATAATAATGCATTTTTGCATTTAGCTTTAATCCATTGCTTTGGCATGAATCAAATCTCTGCATTAACCCTGTCTATAGTATATTAACATCATTGGGGACTCAATAATACCTCCCAGTTTTCAATTGTCAGCAAGCCTGGTCAGCCACAGGCCATCTAAGTTTGCCTAGACTTCTGAGAAATAAATTCTGAACAGTAAGGGGTCCAGCATAGAACCCTGTGGTACACTACTGGTGACTGGTCTTTTGCTAGAGGTGAAGTCACCCACTTTGACAGTGTGCCCTGTCGGTGATCCCATTGGCTACTGACTGGTAATGTAGGGGTTAATTCCTAATTGAGAGAGTTTCTTTATAATACTAGAGTGGGAGATTGTGTCAAATGTCTTGGCTTGGTCAAGATAGGTGGTATGCACTGTCTTTCCCTCATCCAGGGTCTTGGTGACTCGAAGAAGTCAAACATGTTTAACAGGCATGCTCTACCTTTAATGAATCTGAACTGGGCTGGTTTCAGAGTTTTGAAATTGTCTATGTCCTTGTTAATAAGGGCCATAATGATGCTTTCCATGGCCTTGCAGATTAAGCTAGTCAAGCTTATGGGCCTACAGTTCCCATGGTCATTAATGGTCCCCCTTTGTGAAGAGGGATTACTGTTGCTATTATCTTCTGCTGGAACATAGCTAGTTCACAGGCTGTGGTTAAACAAGGATCCAAGTGAGTCTGCTAGGTCATGTTTTAAGTTTTTTTAAAAGACAACCTAGAATGTTGTCTGGTCCCATTGATGCCATGTTTTTGGCCTTGTAGAGTGCAGAGATGACCTGCTTTCCTGAGATAATAGGCTGAAGAATGGTGCAGGTATACTTTGCAAGATGACTAGAAGGGACTGGGAGGGTGAAGTCTGCTCCAAATCTGTCAGTTAGCTTGTTTTCAAATCCTGGTGCCTGAGTTCTATGTACTCCTTTAAACTATTTTTGAAAATACTTGTCATAGGACAAATACATCTTGAGCTCCTAATAAACCTGTAGTTTTACCTTCTTATTCCTTTAGTCCATCACTACATATATATTAATTGCAATTAAAATGTAGTTTAAGTACAAAACTGGCCATTTGAGCAGTAATAGTTGAATGAGCACTATACAGCCACAGATGAGAAAAAGCACCTGTGATATTTTGTCTAAAAAAGGATCCTTACAATATGTTGTTTTTATAGATGTCACATATCTAGATGGATGTCTTAAACTGCTATATAATTTTAAAATCTGCTGTGAATGATTAGACAAAATTTTGAGTAGAGACCAAATGATTAAAAATATATCAGTAACACGAATACTAAAGTTATCGGATCAATTCTAAAGAAAGTTTTATTCTTTAAATCTGTGTGTGCATACCAATGAGTCCCTGGATTAAAATGCCCCGATTAATCCAGTAAGGCATTTTCTTCATGGAGTACTTATTTTTAAGTGTCTGGTATGTGCTTTGTATAGAGAAGAAATTATACTATTTCACATGTCCAGCTTGGCATCAACACTGTATCATAGATTCCAAGTATCTAAGTACAGTAAATTCTCAGTTAACCGGCACCCAAGAAGATTGGTAGATACCGGATAACTGTAGTCTCTGGTTGATTGAGAGTTACTGTTAAAAATAGGCTTGACTAATACTGTACCATATACTATTTGTTTGGTTTGACTTGTTTTCAGGTTGGGGAGGGAGGGAATTTATTCCCATCTTCATTCTTAAACTCTAAAAACATAAGGTATGTTTCTGCGGGGGGAGGGGGACAAAGTGCAACACATGAAAATTGTATTGTATTCTATATTTTTTTGCCGGTTGCTTGAGAGTGCTGGTTACTTGAGTTCCTGTTTACTGAGAGTTTACTGTAAAACTGTAGTCTTCAGAAGGGAGATAGTTGCTGTTTTCCTGCATCTCATTTACAAAACTTTTATAATATGTAAAGGAAACACAAACAGATGCTGTTCAGTATTTTTTATTCCAAGCACATTGGATACATGTGTGTTTTTAGTCCTAAGGTCTACTCTGTGTTTGATTAATTTAACCTTTTCTGGCAAAAGAATTATTGCTACCCTTGCTGATTTTTTTCTGAAAGATAGGAGAAATTTATAAATCATTGTTTATTATTCCTAATTTTCTAATCTAATTTTCCAAATATTGAGACATCAACTATGCCTCCAGTGTACAGCCGATAACTAAATTTTACAATATAAGGCTATACAAATTGCTTGCTATTTTAATGAGTTATTTAGCCCATTTATATTAATACAGTCACTCTATATCGCAACATTCTTTCTCATATTCTAACTATAATTTCATCCAGCTGTCTCCCCCAGTGTAACTTTTAGGCCTGCATTGCCAATTCCTACTTACAAAGGAAAATACCTTTATGATTGATTAGTGCTCATAAATGTATTAATTCTTCAGTTTTGTCCCAGTTGTACAAATACTTTCTTTTTTCTTTTTCATTTATTTATTTTGTTTAAGCCATAGCTGATAACTGATATTATTAAGCTGTTTCTTAGATGTCATTACACCCCAAGGAAAACCCCTGTAAAGTCTAATAGATGCTCTTCTAAAAGGAGTATAGAACTTAAATGCATTCTATAAATTGTTCTTAATGGTCAGAGGAAATCTCTTTTATCATGGTTCAAAGAAAAGCCTTAGTTGTGTTTTATCAGGAGGCACCCCTTTCTTCTAGAACCCCTATAATTTTGTCATTTCAGCAAAAAATTCTAAATGCAAGTGTCATTCTTTTCTTCTGAAGAGGTTTAAATATTCTGTACGTGTCATTTTGTGCAAATGCCAAAGCTTCATACCATTCTTCAGTAATCTTAGTTTTTTGAACAAAGTTGGTGAAATTGTTTCAAAATCATTTGGTTACTACTTTTCAAATCAGAAATATCCTTAGCAGCAACATGAAAGACGGCATTTTTAATTTTATCTCTTCCATCTTAGAAAATAAAATAATGTGATATACTAATTCCCTCAGACTAAGTAGATTTATTTTGAACAGTTTGCAATCCAGTGGACAATGCAGAGGTTTATATTAAGTTTGTCTAATTTTTCAGTAATACTTGAATGCAGGTATATTGTCAAAATCCTTCACAAATCTAAACAGTATGCACAGAGCAACCACTTTCCATAGCCTCAAAGAAGATTACTGTGTTCAGGGGACAGGATCTGCCCTTCACAAAACCAAACTGGGTGGTATCTAGATTGGTTAAATTGCCAATGTCTGTATATATGAGTTCCTATGAATATAGTCAATGGCATTGCACATGATCCATGGCTAATGATGCTGTCTGGCCTATAGTTATCTGGATCTGTAGAGGGGGCACTCTCATGTAGAAGAATTACAGTGGCGATTCTCAAGGCATCGGGTACCAACCCTGTGAACTGGCTGTGGTTTAACAGTTTAGGTAGAAGTTCAGATAGTGCATGCTTAACATTGATGAGAATACTGCCCAATATGTTATCTAGTCCTATAGAATCATTTTCACCTTTGACAGGGATTATATGACTTTTTCCAAGATCATTACAGGGGAAACTAATTTTTCAGTGATACTAAGCACAACAAAATTTGGGTAAAATGGAACTAAACCTATCTGCTAATATAGTAGCTACATCTTGTGTGATATTAAGCATGAACTCAATGCATTGTTAAACATTATTCCTTCATTTCCAGACATAACTTAATAAAGATCTTTAGTTTCCTTTGGTATCTGTAGCAAATTTAAGTTTGTGCTGTGGTTTATGTTTTCTAATAGTGCTCTTAAATTCCTTGTTAGCTTGTTTCAGTTGGTCTTGAGGTGTGTGTGTGTGTGTGTGTGTGTGTGTGTGTGTGTGTGTGTGTGTATCACTTTTCATTATTTTCTGTATTTTGTTATTCAGTTTATTGATATGGGTGTCCAGCATTGAGGTTTATTTCTGAATTTACCATTATATTCGGGTTGAATGGGTACAGACTTTTCTATGCAGCTGTTTAGATGCTAGCAAAAATTCAAGTTGATTGTGGCAGATCAGTCATCTGGTTCCATGGAACTGCTGGCAATTTTGCATAGCTCTTATACAAGTTAAAGGGATCCTTCTTGGTAAAGGCAAGATAAAATTCAAGATCAGTGTCTTTTCTGACTCTAAGATACTGAGAGCAAGCTCCATTATGTTTCTCTGCATGCTCTTATGGGTGGGACACCTCAGTTCATGGGCTTCCTCATGGGCCACCACTAGGTCATAGTCCTACTTTTCTGGTTTAAGGGCTCTTAAAGCTTTTGTGATATTAAAGATCGCTGCACCAGACAACTTACAGCCACCATGTTCTTTTTCAGCCTGTTGAATGTGAGCTCTGTTTACTTAACTATAGAACCGCATATAATTATGACATTTCCCTGTATGGCAGCTGACTTAGTGTGCCTTATGGGATTTTACACTGACAGGATGAAGATTATCTGCAAAGACAGTTGGCTTCTTTTCCAAAAGAAAGGAATAATGAGAAAATGTCAACGATTATCTTAACAAGAAGGGTATCTGATTTATGCAGGTTGGTCCTGTAATTATAATAAGCATTTTGCTTTATTAGGAAAAGCTAATTCAGGTAAAGCAGCTGAAACTACCACAGTCTTTTCTCTCAATGTAGTGCAGGATGAAATCTGTGCAGCAGCTGCTTCATTTACTTCCAAAACATATGCAAGGTACTTTAAACTGGGTGTGATATCCAAACCTGACTCTTCTTTTTGGGTCACTTCAGTAAGGGTGTGTTCTCATAAGTAGGACCATCCAGTAGTATTTGCTGCAGATGCTGTCTTGCTATTACAGAAGAGGGACCTCACCTTATAAGACACAAAAAGTCTTGTACTTACCATAATGACCTATCTTCCTTAACATTCCCACCCACCTTTCCTTGCCTGTGGTGTAGATGCTCTTGAGTCTGTCTTTTAATACATTTTTAAATGCATCTGCATGCCACACATGAGAAATGAAGAGACTTGGCATTGAGATGCATCATAAGGTGGGAGAAGGTGCTTGGTAATCTAGGAATATTAATTGCCAAGATTTCCTGCTTCCTGGGTTTAGTCCCATTTGTACTTGAACAAAGAAGCAGGAACAAGCAAATGGCCGACAAAGTGTTAACACTCCAATCAAAATTTAGTGAAACCAATATTTGTTAGTGCTCAAACCACCTTAGGCAAAAGTCTTAGAATTTAATAATAAACTCCACAGGCATTATGACTTGGTCTATCCCCCATTTTACAAGTATTTTTATGTAACTTGCCAAGCTGGTACAAGTTTCCAAGGTATTTGAATGCTTGAACCTGTTTATCTGAGGCAGAAAGAGAAGATATATCCATCCACCATTCATCCCTTCTTTATCAATGTTAGTTATGTGTGACTACATCTGTGTGATAGTTGGACGTCATGTGGGCCTGGCCACTTTTGTTTCTTAGTCTCTGTCTTGTGTAACTTCCCACTCATGACTTGCGCTTATAGTATGTTGTGGAAGCATCTGTCCTGGCCAGCACAGACAGGTCAGTGGATATTGTGTAAAGACAGGCATGCAGAAACTTTCACCATGCATTTTTTTCAGTAACTAGCTTATTTTGATTAATCTTACACTCACTGAACTCCAAGCAGATTTCAGCAGTTGTTCATATCTCTCTGCCTGCAGACATCAAAAATAAGTCCAACATTCTTGAAACAACCAAAAATCTAGTCGTATAATTAACATAAGTTTTGCATCTGTGGTGTAAGACAAATGCACACCTAAACCAAGTATACTGATTTTCCAGAGTAAGTAGATGAAATAGGTGCTGCCCTCAAATTCCAAGCTTCAAGCACTCTAAGGTTTATAATGTAGCACAGAATCAAGTGTAAATAAATAAATGCAGTTCCATTAGTAACAGATGAAAAACGATAAGAACAGCAACAGTGCATCTAATTAAGTGACTAATTAAAGTTCATTTAAAAGAGTTTTATCAGTAGTCTAGCACAGTATTTGGTATAGTTAAAAGAAACACTTTATAGCAACAGCCTTTCTCTGCAGAAGCATAAAAAGAGTTTTTAAATAACATATTCCATTAGTGTTTTAAATAAAACATTTTATTAATTGCACAAGTACACTTAATTTAGTAATTTATTATTATTGCAGATAAGACAAATCCATCTTTTAGAAAGTAGTAATAACTCAAAATAGCCTAAAAGAATATCTTTTAAGAGAGAAGCATACATTTTACTAACTAAAACTAGCTTTAAGTATTAAAGTTTGCTTGAACAACAAAGCTGCAAATATTTCATTCATCAGCTCTTTATCTGAAGTGCAGAGAAAGTCATTCAATGAAAAGTGGTTCACAAAATGACAGATTTTCAGAGTTCTGAAGGTGATCAGGTACCAAATATACTGACCATTTTCAGTTTAGCACAGCAATTATCACATCCAAGAATATCATGTTAAAAGCCAGTTCTAAAATGGGAAGGATGGCAATGCCAATTGAAAAACACAAGGTAAGTGTATCAGTACGCTATCTAACAAAATTGTAATGCAAATAAATGATGAAATCACTTCTCAATTCAGAGTACTCACCAGTCCCAATCTAAATTCCCTTTCCCATCAAGACTACTACAGCAAATGTCAATGATTATTATCTGAGTTTCTTTAAAAATAAAATGGAAAACATCACACACCTTATTTTCTTCACAGTGGTCCAACCAGCACAGCAAAGTCCAATGTGACACATCTCATTACCAAGGGTTTTGCATCCAGGTAGAAAGAGGTCATCGTCTCTCTCTACTCTTCCCTTATTAGAACAATCATTGAGTATAATTCCCCATTGGTCATGTACCACACTAGACACCTGCAACAGCTGGAGAGGCCACAGAAGTACCTCACGAAGAGGATCCTAGGCATTAAACACATGTTCTAAACGGACAGACACAAAAAGACTCCAGCTATTCTCTTTCTCATATTGCCTACTTAGAGGCGATCTTTGCTTGACTTACAAAGCCATGTCTGACCCAGCTCTGTTAGAAACGCTACATCTAAAGAAATCTCAATCCCTCCACGCCACATACTCCAGAGACCTCAACCTCATTACCACAATCAATAGAACTTGCTGGAGGGACAGGTTCCTTACCCAGAGACTGCCCCTGCTCTGGAATAGACTTCCCATACATGTCAAGCAAAGCACCTCACTGTCCCTCTTCAATTGAAATCTCGATGAGTGGATGGGTAATAGAAAGTTCACCCCAGGATCACTCAAGTGGCTGTACTTGATAGAGGCATTGGGAACTAACAGGCGTCATGATGCCAGGGCACTTCTATGGGTTAGGCTTGTAAAGGCTCCAGGGCCATTAGCCTAGTACACACCTATGAACCTATTCATTCAGACCCCAAACCATGGGCAGCAAAACAAAAGGATGCGGAGTTGTAATATATATAAAAGACATATATACCGCTAGGCTGGTCAAACAGTATGATGCTCAGGAAATACTCCAGGTGCAGTTAACAATTGACAATCATAGCTAGCTACAGGCTTTCAACTCAGACTCAAGATGCCCACTCCACCTATCTGGACCTCTCCAAATCTATCA
Organism: Protopterus annectens; assembly: GCF_019279795.1. NCBI lineage: Eukaryota > Metazoa > Chordata > Ceratodontiformes > Protopteridae > Protopterus > Protopterus annectens. Next base: position 1,602,878,936 of record NC_056743.1, on the reverse strand, counting down.
AGATTCAACCCTTTACCCTGATCCTGGGTAACTTTAACTATCCAACCTTAGATTGGAAGAAATACTCATGCCAAAACACAAATTCCCAGAGATTCCTTGATTTTGTCAATGCAAATGCCTTGGACCAGTTGGTTGACACCCCCACAAGAGGTGAAAATATCTTGGACTTGGTATTAACCAACATAAGTAACCACTGCAGCATCCCTACAGTCACATCATCCCTGGTAAGATCTGACCACAAAGTCACTTTCAAAGTCTCCATTTCCCCCGACCCCTCTCCCTAGCTAGGGTCAAACAAAAAAACTTCTCCAAAGCTGATTATAACCTCCTGAGGGAAGGTATAAACAGCTTCACAGCCCCCTCCACCGAAACTGGCACATATGTCCAAATGAGCATTTATATAGGTTTACCTTTACATGTGCGTATTGCACAAGGGCGAACAGCAATTTTCCAAAAGGCAGTTTGTAAAGTTTGCAAACGCCGAATGGAAAAAGGTTCGAATGTGCAATGAGCGAATGCACAGTGAGATTCGCTCATTGCACATTCGACATTCTGGGGTGGATTGCACTATAGTGGGGATCGGGAAATGGTTTCTTTCCCCACTGTAGTGCAATCTTGGAGTTAGAATAATAAAGTGAGGGGAGTATGGGAGGCACAGCCCCCCACATGGGGGGTGCAGGGGGGCTTACCCCTCTGCTTTACACTTCATTCTTTTTTGTTCATTAATGTTCAAAAAACAGCAAATCTGCTTTTCGATTTAATGTTTTTCAAACATTAAGGACTGTTGACATTTTCACTTTCGTGGTTTCGAGTCGCTCATATGAGCACTCAAACCACTGTGATTCAAGTTTATAAAGGTAAACCTTTATATAGCTGCATGGAATCAGGAATACCAGACAGGACAAAATCCTCCTCCTCAAGGAAAAGTAAACCTGTCTGGTGGACATCTACAATAAATAAACTCTATAATAAAAGGAAAAAAATGATGTCCAGGACCAAGAAGGAACAGGTGTCTAATTGGAAGTAATCTCTCCTTAGCCTGAACAAGCAAATAAGAGCACTAGTGAAATCCTCCAAAGTAAACATTGAGTCCAAACTGGCCACATCCACTAAAGCAGTCATAAGGCTTTCTTCACATATGTCCGCAATCTCAAGGGAAGCACCCAGATCTGCTCAGAATTGGTGATCAAGGACTCCACATACACAAATCCTGTAGATATAGCCAACCTGGTGGCTGACAGGTTCAGCTCTGTCCCCCCCCATCAGTAAAACAGGACATCCCCAATACCTGCCCCCCTCCCCTTATCTTTAGGGAGCAAGTCATCACTGCCCTCTCAAAGGCAAAAAAATATAGCTGCCATGGGACCTGATAACATCCCAAGCTGCATCCTACATAAACTCAGGCAGGAACTTGCAGCACCATTAGGCACCCTATTCAACAAAAAGCTGAATACCGGCTTTGCCCCAGCTGAGTGGAGGACAGCTACTGTCATCCCTTTGCACAAAGGTGGAGCATCCACCGATCCAGGAAATTATAGATCCATTAGCCCAACTAGCCTGATCTGCAAGGCCATGGAGTGGATTATCATGGACCTTATTAACAAGGACACTGGCAACCTCCAGACACTTGATCCCACACAGTTTGGTTTTGTCAAGGGGAGGTCATGCCTGTTAAATTTGGTCGACTTCTTTGAGACAGTCACCAAGGCCATAGATGAGGGTAAGACAGTGCACACCGCCTACCCTTGACCTGGCCAAGGCCTTGGATACTATTCCCCACTCAGGTATAATAGATAAACTCTCTCAACTAGGCATCAATCCATATGTTACCAGATGGGTAGCAAACTGGCTAACTGATAGCACCCACCTAGTCAAAATAGGGGAAGCCACCTCAAGTAGTAGACCCAAAACAAGCAGTGTACCCCAGGGATCAGTCTTGTGGCCTCTGGTGTTTGGGATATACTTCTCAGAGGTGCAGGCCAAATCTAGTGGACTATGGATGACCAGGTTTGCGGATGACTGCAAGCTGGGTGTTGTCATCAATTCCCCTAGTGATGTTGACATCCTCCAAGAGGGTTAAGGAGGGTCTCACCCAAACAAATGAATGGTGCCAGAAACATGGTCTCAAAGTGAATGTCAAAAAATGCATCATCATCTCTTTTGGGGAGAATGATGTTCCCACAAATTATCACATTGATAATAAGCCACTAAGCACGCAATCAGTTGTAAGTGATTTGGGAACCCAGGTCGATAGCAAACTGACTTTTAACCACCGTATTGCCTCCATTGTACGGAAAGCTTTCTACATGGCCCATCTCATATAGTAAGGGTATCTCATCCAGGGATAAGGTGATCATAACATCCCTGTATTCTTCCCTTATAAGACCAATTATTAAATACAATGCCCCTTTTGGCATGTACCTCACAAAGCACATGCAGCAGCTGGAGAGACCACAGAGATTCCTCACCCAGAGAATCCAGGGCCTCAAACATCTACCCTACACAGGTAGGCTAAAAGCCATGTCCCTCTACTCAGTCTCTTACAAACTCCTCAGAGGTGACCTCTGGCATACAAAACAATCTCAGACCCTGCCCTGATGGGACTGCTGCATATCCGCAAGTCAGGTTCCACTCCAGTAACCTGCACACGATACCTCAACCAGTCTGTGACATCAATAGGACTTATTGGCGGGACAGATTTGTGTCCCAGAGACTCCCCCTTTAGCGGAATAGACTCCTTCTCCATGTAAAGCAGAGTACCTCATTAAACCTTTTTAAGCGCAACCTGGATAACTGGATGGGGAACAGAAAATACACCTCTGGGATTCCTCCTATGTCCTTGCTGGACAGTGACATAGGGTGCCAATAGCCTAGTAACTTCCTATGATCCTAAGACCATTGCAGCAAACTTCAATGATGATTATTTGAGTTTCTTTAAAAATAAAATGGAAAACAAAACACACCTTATTTTTGTCACAGCAGTCCAACCAGCACAGAAAATGAGGGTTCTAAGATTGCAAAACCACAGTGCAGAAATTCAATTAATAGAATTAAAGGTCAGTGAGTAAGTCAGTGACGAGGGACTTGTTTTGCTTTTCAGACTGTATCCTACTTACTTAGTAATGTCTCCTGCCTTGGTTCCTATTCTCATCTAATACTAGGCAAGTCAGCTGTGCTCAGTATCTGATTACATTGGAGCAAACCACATGTGATGAAGTAATTCCCGGAACTCTGAGTGTTAACTCATTCACTCCAATTGAGATTAGGAAGTCTGCACTGTAATTTCCAATGGGCGGAGCCTAAGCCTTTTGACAGGATCAAATTATGTTGTCACATTTCAAACAAACGTTCATATATCTGGAACTATAAGGGTTATGAAGGAAGTATAAATTGCAAACCCTTCACCACAAACTATTTTTATAGTGGTAGTATTCTTTAGGTTCTAGGTCTTAAAATGAATTTTAAGAGTCACATTAAACACAATAACTATTGTGTTTGTAATACTTTGAAGAAAACAACTTACAATATCTCAGCAACCACTCAAGTTACACTCATACTTTCAGCAACAGTTTATTCATCTAGCTGAGAGCTTTCATATGAGGCTAAGAAGTTTTGTGTGTTACTTGTTTGTTGAGATATTTAGAAAAATGTGAAAATGATATCTATATAAGTTAATATTATAAAAACAACAGTTAATATCTCTTCACCTGCACCGGACAGAGATAAAAAATGAATGCAGTTGAGTTTGCCATAGTATTGGCTTTAAGATGACCTTTTTTTAAAACCTTGTACATAACATGTTTTTGGAATTATTGGTGCAAATCTGAACAATATTTGACACCTAGAGGTGTCGGTAGGAGTTAACTGCAGATGCACCTGGTGGTGTTTCATTGCTATCTCAGTTAATTAAGTCATTTTTTAAGTGACTCTGGATAAAACACAAATCAAATTGTTATAGCATATTTTATGACCAGAATCCATTTGCAACACTGTCTGCTAACTTCAAATTGAGTAAAGGAAAAGTCAGTCAGAAATTTGTTCTGGGAAGATTTCATTGGATACAAAATGGATTGTACTAAACAAAATCATACATTTCAGAACTGCATATTTACTGTTACCTTTTTATCCAATAAGGGTTTAGATGGGGGAGGGAAGAATACAAATGAATGTAAACAATGATAATGTCATCATTTTTATGGCAGGTAACTCCTTAGAAATTTTAAATATTTTCCCATGAGGTTTGGAATGTGCTGATTTATGCTAGAGCACGTTTCAAGATTTGATTGTAACCATCTTGAACAGTGAAATGATAAAACCTAATTATTTTTGTGAGAGGATGCAACTGGACAGGTATTAGTGGTACCCCAGAGGACCAAGTTTAGTGGGACCAGAATGTATTGGGCTGTACTGCTGTTCAAATTAAATAGTTTTGTGGGTTGCACACAATAAGAACTCTGTCATCTAAGGGCAGTTTCACTATGAAAACATCCTGGTTTGAGAAAATTGCTTGATGCATAATTTAAGTTAAGCAGAACTCTAGACAGCAGTTCAGTGGCCAGCAAAGAATATGAGAAGCAAAAATAATTGTTGTGGATTCCTTTGGACAGTTAAATAGAAGGACTAAGCTGATATCACACACCCTACTAGTATGAGACAGAAGACCGATCCATCTAGAATGCTCACTCCAGATCATTTTCTTTTTTTTCCTTATTTTTTTTTTTATTATTTTGCAAATGAAAATACAATATTCTGCCAAAACTTGCATATGACAAAGTGAAAACCATGAAGCAAACAATAACAAACATTAAAGAGTAATTTCAAACTGGTAAAGATGGAAGAGAATTGCAATACTAAATATGAAAAAGAGAAAAACCTAAAACTAAGTAACTATTTACAAAGGTGTCTAAACATCTGAAAATCTTATATATAACTGTTTAGATGGATGTATTGTCCAATTCTATCCAAAGCGTCCATTACTATTATCCAAGAGTTCTTGAATAAAGTAGTTCTGCTGGTTCATGTGTTCAAATCCATCTGTCCAATAGTCATTGTAAGGTTTTTAAATTTTTTAAATGTTGGAGAAGTTTGTTTTTTCCAATTTATTGTGATTATCTTTCTAGTTATGGATAATAAAAGCCATAGTATTGGCTGCCCATTTCTTGAAACACTGTTAGGTATTGTTGAATTTAACAAGACCAGTGATTTAGGTAACTCAAAATTGTCATTAAATATTGTCTGAAGAAGATATTAATGTTAGACCAATAAGATTTCAATTTTATGCAATCATAAAAAACATGTTCCCAATTAGCCTCTACATTCAAGTTACATCTCCAACAACTTTCTTGTTTGTTAAACATCAGAGATATTTTATGCGGAATGCAAAGACTTCTATGTAGGAATCTTCAAGTGAACAAGTGCTAATGGAGGATAATGTTGAACGTTTTGACGATTTGAGTTGTTTTTTTTTTTTTTTTGATCTTGTGGTGGATGTCTATTAATTTTTTTCAAAATAACTCCAATAAGATTTTTTATGATATATTTTGTTTTCTTTGATTTATTTTGTAGATATCTGATAGGTATCCACTTCCTTGGTAGGGTTGGTTAGTGATGAAAGTAATATAGTTAATAAATGTGGGTATTTCTGATCTGTCAGATGTTTGCATCATATCTCTCTTAACAATTAGTGTATCTCTTAAAGATTACAAGGTTAACCAGGTGTTGATGGATAACTTATATTTTTTCTGTTAGGAAATTAATTGGAAGTATATCATTTTTTCCATGAGTTGGTACCGATATACTGAATCTGAGTTCTTTAAGGTTTCCATCTTGTCTAATTGAAGTGTATCAAAATTATTTGGTGTGTATACTATTGGGAAAATCAGAAAAATCCAAGATTTAATACTGGGATCAGAATAAATAATTTTTTGAATAAAGTTAATGTTTGAGATATGTAAGTCAAAGGGATAATATTTTTTTATTTTCATTCCTGTATAATTTCAATGTCCAGTAAAAAATGTTTGGAAGAATAAGTAAATAGTCTTGTGCTTGATTTTGCATGACGTCTAGGCAGATTTTGTAATGTAATGATTTCCAAATTGAGGAATATGATGAATTAAGCCATAGGGTGATATTTTAATTACTGCTGATTGAGCATATATCTCAATATCATGGAGATTTACTCCTCCATTTTCCTAGTTGGGTAAATGGTTATTTAATGCTATTATGGGTTTAAGAGGATGCCATAAGAATTTCAGGATTATTTTGTTGTACTTTTGTATTATATTTTTAGGAGGAGGCAAAGAAAATACTTGTATAAGGTATAATATTTCAGGGAAGATGATTGATTTAATTATATATAACCTGTCCCCCATTGTAAATAGGTATTTGTTCCAATTGTTAATCAACATCTCTCTGTTGTTTAATATTGCAGTGTAGTTATATTTGATAGTCAGCTAAATCATGATTTATGTAAACTCCTAAGTATTTAAGAATATTATTTGAGGCAATATACCTGGAAAACTTTTTATCTAATTTATTTTTTCGTTTTAGGGTTTATATATAGCAGTTTTGTTTTGTCGTCATTTAAATTGCAGTCCCAATATGTTTTGAAAATAAGAGATGATTTTAAATAAAGAATGAATTGAATAGTTTATATTGGATAAGAATAAAAGGATATCATCTGCAAATAGTTGTAGTTTTGAATATGTCTTTGGTAATTTCTATCCTCGTTATACTAGCCTGTGATCTAATGTTATTCACAAATGATTCAATTACTAAAGCAAACAGTAGAGGCAACAACGGGCAACCTTGTTTAGTTCCTTTATTAATTATAATAGGTCCCTATCTGAATGAACCTAATTTAACAAAAGCTAGTGAGTTTTCATATAATTTCATAATTAGGTTTATAAAGGTCTTAGGAAAATTATATTCTTCTAGAGCTAATTTAAAATATCTCCAATTAATGTATTGAAGGCGCTATTGATGTCTAATAAAACTAAAGTTAAATCATTGTTTTTATATTTAGTATAATCTATCAGTGTAACAAGTAAAATGCCAAACCAAACAGAACAAGTCCAAAACCACAAAGGAGGCAGCGAATTGAAGAAATCCAAACCAAACCAAATGAAAGAAATCCAAACCAAGGCAAATTGAAAGAAATCCTTGGTTTGGATTTCTTTCATTTGGTTTGGTTTGGATTTCTTCAATTCGCTGCCTCCTTTGTGGTTTTGGACTTGTTATAATCTATCAGTGTCATAACACTTTTTTAATATTATCAAAAGTATCTCTTCCCTTTATAAAGGCTGTCTGATCTTTATGTATTATTTGTGTAAGAAAGTGTTCAATTCTATTTGCAAATATTGCCATAAAAAATTAATCTATGTTGAGTAATGATACAGGTCTATAAGAAGTACAATATTTTTCATCCTTATGTGGTTTAACTATTGGGGTTATTAGAGAGTATTTCCATGAAGGGGGTTAATAATTCATCTTTAGATATATTATATACCTTTAGTAGTAACTATAGTGATTGTGCAGGTAAAATACGTATCATTTTCAGTAATATATTATCTGATCCAGGGGCCTTATTCATTTTAAATTTTAGATATTTGGGTTTTTAATTCTAAGTCCATTTGCTGTTGAGATAATTTGTTGGGAGTATTATTATTTAGAAATCTTTAACTACATTTAGAGAGTTTATTTCTAAGTTGGATGAATTAAGTTTATTATAAGGCCTCTAAAATTCCATTAATATCAGTCTCTGCTCTGTTTGTATATATATATTATGAATTTCCTTAATTTGTCTAGATTTAATTATTTTTTTGTCCTATTTGCTAAATGTTTTTGATTTAAGGAATTCTTGAGTAGGAATTTAACTTTATCTTTTCAAGATTTATCATTACTTTATGATGTAATATCTCAGAATATTTGTTATTGGTTTGTGTTAATTCTGAAGTTAAGTTGGTATTGCCTGACTGTATTTCTGACTTAAGCTTGTCTAATTTATTTTGTAAATCTGTTAATTCTTTGTTCCATATTTTGTTTTTGTTAATGAACCATGCTAGTGATTTACCATAAATGTATGACTTTAAAGAATCCCATACAAATATTTCATATATGTCTCATATATGTCTTTGGTGATATTTATTTCCAAAAAAGTTAGCATTTCTTTTGTACTGAACTCTTTAAATTATTTTAAATTTGTTAAGTAAGCAGGTATTCTCATAATAAGGATTAAGAAATTTGGTTCAGTATCCAATTCAATCCAGATCATTCTCTTGAGGGTCATAAAGGGACAGTTCTATTCTAGAGTGTCATCTGCCTTGCTAATGCCTAGTAAGAGTACCCCACAGGTTGGGCAACTAATGAGCTCTTGAAATGACTGCTAACATGAGTCACTGAGTGGAAAGCTGCTCTGTGACTCTTCATAAATCCAGCTTGGGAAGACGAGATACATTTTAGAAATATAATTTTAAGCCACTGATCTAGAATACTGTCCAAATCAATGCAGTCTGAATTTGAAAGGGATTTGAGGTGAGGGCAGCTGGGAAATCTGTGGGTAGTCCAGCACTGAGAGAGAGTGATATGTTCATAGGTGTGTACTAGGCTAATGGCCCTAGAGCCTTTACAAACCTAGCCCATAGAATTACCCTGACATCGTGCCACCCGACCTTCGTTCCCAGTGCCCATGTTGAGTAGAACCACTGGAGTGACCCCAGGGTGAATTTTCTATTTCCCAGCCACTCATCAAGGTTTCTCTTGAAGTGGGCAAGTGAGGTGCTCTGCTTGACATGTATGGGAAGTCTATTCCATAGCAAGGGCAGTCTCTGAGTTATGAACCTGTCCCCTTAGCACGTTCTGTTGATTATGGTAATGAGGTTGAGGTCACTGGAGCATGTGGTGTGGATGGATTGAGATTTCTTTAGATGTAACATTTCTAACAGAGCTGGATCAGACATGGCTTTGTTTGTCAAGCAGAAATCGCCTCTAAGTAGGCGATATGAGACTGAGAATAGTTGGAGTTTTTTGAGTCTGTCCATATAGGACAAGTGTTTAAGGCCTAGGATCCTCTTTATGAGGGACTTTGGCTGCCTCTCCAGTTGTTGCAGGTGTCATAGGTTCATAGGTTCATAGGTTCATACTAGGCTATCTGCCCGAGGGCATTTACAAGCCTAGCCCATAGTTTTGTGGCTTACGCCACCCCTTTAGTATGGGGAACTATACCCATTATTTTGCTGTGCCTCTGTTGAGCAGTGACACTGAGGTAATCCCTGGGGTATATCTGCGATCTCCCATCCATTGGTCAAGATTTCTCTTGAGCAAGGCCAGCGAGGTGCTCTGCCTCACATATACTGGGATTTTATTCCACAGCATAGGGAGTCTTTGGGTGATGAATCTATCCCTCCAGCACGTCCTATTAATAGCTGTGTCGAGGTTTAAGTCTCCCACCCTTGTGGCTCTGACGGATCTAGATTTTTTGAGGTGAAGCATATTCATCAAATCTGGGTTTGACATGGCCTTGTATGTTAGGCAAAGGTCACCTCTGAGCAAGCGGTAAGCGACTGAATAGAGCTGGAGTTCTTTCAGTCGGGCAGCATAGGACAGATGTTTGAGACCCTTTATCCTTTTGGTGAGGAACTTTTGTGGCCTCTCCAGCTGCTGCAAGTGTCGGGTCAGATACATTCCGAATGGGGCATTGTACTCAATCATTGGTCTGATGAGTGATGAGTATAGGGAGACTATGACCTCCCTTGATCTAGATGAGAATCCCTTCATGATAAGGTGGGCAATGTAGAAGGTCTTCCTAACTACTTTAGCTACATGGGTGTCGAATGACAGACTACTATCAACCTGGGTCCCCAGGTCCCTGATAACTTCTTCTGTACTCAGTGGATTGCCACCTATTTGGTAGCTAGGGGTAACCCTGTTTTTCCCGAAGGGTATGACTATGCATTTAACTTTAGGCCATGGCTCTGGCACCAGTTATCCATTTCTGTGAGACCCTTCTGAAGGATATCTGTGTCAGATGTGTTTTCTACTATGGCGCCCAGTTTGCAGTCATCTGCAAACTTTGTCAGCCATAACCCTCCTGTGTTTGCTTGTACTTCGGAAAAGTAGATGCCAAACAAGAGTGGGCCCAGGACTGAGCCCTGTGGTACACCACTTGTGACAGGCTTTGAGTCTGACATGGCGCCAGCAACTCTGACCCTGTGGGTTCTGTCACTCAGCCAGTTTGCAACCCATCTTGTGATGTATGGGTTAACATTTAAGCTGATGAGTTTTTCAATGATACCCGAGTGGGGTATTGTATCGAAGGCCTTTGCCAAATCGAAGTAGGCTGTATGGACTGCCTTTCCCTCATCAATGGCTTTGGTGACTGTTTTGAAAAAGTCAACCAAGTTTAGAAGGCATGATCTGCCTTTGACAAAGCCAAACTGGGATGGATCCAAAGTCTGCAAATTCCCTATGTCTTTATTTATGAGGTCCATTATGATCCTCTCCATGGCTTTGCAGATAAGGCTTGTCAAGCTAATGGGCCGGTAATTTCCAGGGTCGGTGGAGGCACCGCCTTTGTGAAGTGGGACCACAGTTGCAGTGCGCCACTTCCTGGGTACGTATCCAGAGGTAAGACTATGATTAAACAGCTGTCCTAGCTGTGGGTTTAATTCCTCTTTGAGTTCGTGGAGCACACAGCCGGGGACACCATCAGGTCCCATGGATGCTGTGTTTTTTGCTTTGGAGAGAGCAGTTCTCACTTGGGCGTTGGAGATGTTTGGGGGGCTGCAATCGCTTGGTATAGATATCTCTCCTTTTTGGGGGGAGGGGGGGGAGAAGTTTGCACTGAACCTGTCAGCCAGTATGTTGGCAATGTCTGTAGGATCAGTAATCTTCACATCATTTTGAACTAGTTCTGAGCATATCTGGGAGTTTCCTCCCAGATATGCTCAGAGGTCTAGTGAGGTACATGTCAAATGGGCCATTGTACTCGATGATTGGCCTAATGAGGGAAGAGTAGAGGGAGACAATGACCTCTTTCTTCCTGGGAAACCCTTAGTACTTAGGACTTTCTGACCACAGTGGCAATGTGGTGGTCAGAAGAGAGGCTGCTGTCAACCTGTGTTCCCAGATCTCTTATAACACCTTCTGTGTTCAGTGGACTACCATTGATGTGGTAATTCATGGAAACAGTGTTTTTCCCAAAGGGGATGATGACACATTTTTTGGCACTGAGCTTAAGGACATGGTTCTGACACCAGTCACTGGTCTCAGTGAGGTCTTTCTGTTGGATGTCAACATCACTTGGGGAGTTAATAATAGCTCTCAACTTGCAATCGTCTGCAAACTTTGTCAGCCAGAGACCCTTTGTGTTGACCTGGACTTCAGAGATGTAGATACCAAACAGGAGAGGACCTAGGACCAAACCCTGTGGGACTCCACTCGTGACTGGTCTGTGGGTTCTATCTGTGAGCCAGTTTGCAACCCACCTAGTGATATTGGGGTTGATGCCTAGCTTAGTGAGTTTTTCTATGATTCCTGAATGGGGAATGGTATCAAATGCCTTGGCCAGATCAAGGTAGGCTGTATGAACCACCTTGCCTTCATCCACAGCTCTGGTGACTCCATGATAATGCGTTCCATAGCTTTGCATATCAGACTCATCAAGCTAATGGGGCAATAGTTTCCAGGGTCTGTAGTTGCTCCTCCTTTGTGGAGAGGGATGACTGTAGCAGTGCACCATTTGGTAGGGTCAAAGCCTGAGGTGAGGCTGTGACTGAACAGGGCACACAGGTGAGGTGCCAGTTCACTCTGTAGTTCATGTAGAACACAGCCAGGGATATTGCTAGGTCCGATGGAAGCTGTATTCTTGGCCTTGGACAGTGCTGTTTTAACCTGTGCAGCAGTAATACTGGGTGCCTAGCAATCTAATGATATTGTGATTGGTCCTTTGGCGGGGGGGGGGACAGGGGTAAAGTTGGCACTGAATATGTTGGCCAATATATTGGCAATATCTGTTGGCTCGGTATAGCAGGTACCATTGTGCAGTAGCTCAGAGCAAATCTGGGTATTGCTGTGGAGATTCTTTACATAACTATAGAAGGCCTTGTGGTTGTCTTTACTATCTGTTGCAATTCTGTTTTCATAGCTAGCTTTAGAGGATTTGATGAGGGATCTCAACTTTTTGTTGAGGCTGATAAGGGAGATTTTCCAGTCTTGGGACTTCACCTTATTCCACATCAGATTTCTCCTTCTTTTTTAGAGTTTGTTTATGGCAGGGGACCACCAGATTGGCTTCCTTTTTTTGAGGAGAGCGTCTTGGTTCTATTGGGTATGGCGAGATCCATGCATTTGTGTATGTGTTTGTACAGTGCATTGGTGTATGATTCGGCAGTCATGCAACTATTTTTCATTTGCATGGGCACCATTAAGTTAACCACCTCTGTTTTTAGAAGCCCACAGTTAGCTTTGGAAAAGTTTTTCATGGTGATTACCTTTGCGAGAGGGTGGGGGGTGGGAGGGATGTGGATTTCCAGGGTGATTAGTTCGAGGTCAGATCTAACCAGGGAGGCATTAACTATTGGTGTAGAGCAATGGTCACCCATGTTAGTAATGACCAGGTCAAGGATGTTGCTACCCTTAATGGGGGTAAGAACGAGCTGATCCAGGGCATTTGAATTAATGAATTCCAGGAAACTTTGGGCAAGTGTATTGGTACATGAGTAGTTTTCCCAGTTAATGGAGGGGTAGTTGAAGTCGCCCAGTATGAGAGTGTTAGGTTGGACCCTAATATTCTCCAGTGTGCTTAGGAACGTGGAGTGTGAGTCTTGGGACATTGTTCAGGACCTATAGCAGGCTACGACCTGAATCGCTCTTACCCAATGTTAGCTGCACCTGAAGTATCTCTGATGCATTATTTTGGGCTACCAGTCTGGAAGTGTGCGCATCCTTTATGAATATGGAAATACCACTGCCTTTGGAGCTTCAGTCCATGTTCTGGGGCCAAAAGTTGTGGAATGAGTTATAGTCTGGTAGTGCAGGGGTGCTTTCTGCTGCCTTGAACCAGGGCACTGTTACAGCACAAACATTGATGTTCTTCATTTTATGGAGTGCTTCGAGTGAGTGCATTTTCAGCTTTAGACTTATAGCGTTGAGCAGCATGACCCTCATATTGCATTTGTTTGTAGCTGTTATGGCGGTAATTTAGTCTTTAAAACACCACCTAAAAAGGCACTATAGGGGTGGCAAGAGCCTTAGCCATTATCGAGAAGCCCAGGGGTGACAGATGCAGGCTATCTCTGGCAAAGCATTGAGGTCTGTTAATTATGTCATCCAATGTAGACAGATACTGGATCCCCTTAGAATGACACCAGAAACTTAGCCAATTGTTGAAATCGATCATTTTCTACTTGTACTGTGGTATCATTCAGGGTGTTGGTAGGATGCTGCTCAATTCTAGGGTCATACCCGCCTGGGCTACATAATCCGAGAGCTCCTCCATGTCTCTTTTCATATAGACCAGGGAGGTATGTGTCAGGTCATTCACACCCACATGTACAATGACAGAGTTATATTTGTACCTGTTGTTGAGGGACCTGAGTGTGTGCATTATGTGGTGGATCCTGGCACCTGACAGGCAGCTGACTTTCTCCTTAATCAACCTAGTGAGTGGGACATCAGTGTGCCTCACTATCGAGTCACCTAGGACTAGTATGTTGGGCATGCTGTTCTGCCTTTGGGGCTTTGGTTGAGTGGCACACTGTTTAGGAGAGTTATGTGTCTCATTATTAGTGTTGTGTTGTGGTGGTAGAGTGTGTTTCTGCCTTGGAGGTCTCTGCTGTTTGGGTAGGTTTTTACTGAGAGCCTCCGCAAAGGTGGGTGTGTGGTTTGTGTTTTTATCTGAAGACAGTGCTAGTGTTCTGGAGGGCTATGTCTTCCATGTGGTGTGATGCAAGTGTTGATCTTCTCCTCATGACCAGCTATTCCGGTCTTGGCAGGAGAGTGCGTGGCTTCCAATTTGGATATATAAGTGCATCTCTTACAAGTCTGAGTGTTGGGAGGTAAGAGGAGAGGGTTGTCTGTGTACAAGAGGCAGTTTCTACATTGCCTCAGGATGCCCAAGGTCACTAGGTTAATAGGAGAAAGCACAGGGAACTGACCTTTAGACATGCCTGGATAGGTGGGTATTAATAATAAGTACTGGAGCTTTCCTTGTAGAATGTTTAGTGCTGGTAGCACTTTTTTGTGTGCTACAATAATTGCTACAAGAAGTTACTTATTCTTTGAAGCTGTCAGGGAATTGGAGTCTCTAGCCTCAGTGATCTCTCTCAAGAAACACGTGGTTACTGGCCTGCAATAAATGTATATCTTTTTATTTTTTGTTTACCGAGGTAGTGCACTGATCTTGATAGACCATTTCCAGGTAAAGCCTGGGTGAATAGGATCACATAAATGAACAAAACATGTTTACAAATACAAGCATATGCTATAAAACAAATACATATTTACTGATGCAAAAATATGCTGCAACATTTAGTTCAAGAACCAGTTTTCAAAGTTAATACATGGATGGAAAAATGGAATTATACTTAGCAGCAACCATAATGACTTGGATGGCTTATGCTACAAGGATACAAGCTTCAATGAACATTCATTATAATCCCATTGTATGATTCACATGAGATGTTAAACTGAGGTCCCATCTGCCTCAGTTGGTAGCAATTTGCGGATGTTAAATATTTTATGGCACTTATCAAAAGGAAGATGAGGAATTTTCTTGCTGTTTTGGCAAAATTTCTAGTCTGTATAAATGCTACTTTGTCTCTCTACTGAAAATAGATGTTGGGGCTAACATGATCAGCAGAAGTAAATAAAAAATAAAATAAACAAAACTTCTGAGGCTTCTGTTACAAGATGGGGTCTTCTGGGATCTTGACTTTGGCCGGGAATAGCTTGGAAAAAGTTGCTAAAATGAGGTGGCAGTTGACTTCTTTTAGTGCTTTTGGAGGTATACTGGGTTTTACAATAAGTAAAAGTGGAGTCCAGTAGAATATTTTGATCATAAGCATAAATGTTATTTTCACGTTTAACAGCAGTTAAACTTCTTAGTGCCACCCTAACATTAAGTCGATTGGGCAGAGGTTTTACTCCTTTCTCTCTCAGATCTTCATATTTCAAACATTTCACATGATACAAGTTCTGGCTGTTGAGTAGGACTTTGCCCAGACTATTGTTTTATTTTCTTTGCTTGCAGTAGAGAAGCTGCTTGTGTCTAAACTGAACAAAAACTTCATTTTATTTATTTGCCATTTGTTAACTAGGTTGGTCCAACTGAGCTCAAGCCCATTTTCAGTGGACAGCCGAGAAGAAAAGCTCTAAATATTAATACAGTTATGTAAAAAAAAATAAGCAAATTAAAAACTTATACAATTATATAAAAATAAGCAAGGTAAAAAAATAAACAAAGAGACAAAAAGCGAAACAGTGACAGAAAAATCATAAAACATAATTATATTACATAAGATAAACTAATGAATGGGAATTAACTATTATACAAATTGATATGTGTAAAACTGTTTAAGTCTTGACATTATGAATGTCCGGGAAACTGGAAATTTAACCCTGGTTTGGCAGCTATGTCTGTATTGGACACCGGTAACCTGTAAATGGTTCATCTCCCAGGCCCATGCTTACACTTATCAAGGGTATTAGAATTTGCCAGAGATTTGGGATGCATGGCTAGGCTTAAAAGGCCCTTGTGGTCATTAGCTTAGTAAACACCTATGAACCTAACTGTTTGTAGGTAAAAGTAACAGATCAAGAAATTAGGAGCAAAAGGAAGAGGTGAATGTTTACGTGGGGTCATGACAAGGGCATATCCACGATTTAGCTAGAAAAAAATTCAGTTCTTTTTTGAAGCTATTGGAGCATGTAATGCATCATATGTTGAGTGGGAGTTTGTTCTAATTTTGTCAGATACTGAATATTTGTAAAATACTTTACGAATAGTTTTATTAGGTTTGTATATTTGTAGAAGAAGTTTGTCTGTACTGTGGACTGGGTGCTTAGGGTTGTAGTATGACACAAGATTGGATAAGGAGGGACAGTCTGAGAATTTGCTGAGTAAGAAGTGAGTTATGTGGAGTTGTGAAAGTTGAAGTTCATGGGGAATTGAAGCCACTGAAGGTTCTTTAGTGTCAAGCAGTGGTGAGAGGTATGTGGTAGTTTTGCAGCAAACTTTGCTATTTTATTGTATGCCTGTTCTAGTTAGTAATTAATGAAGCCTGAAGGTTTGTAAGGATTGAAGCAGCATAGAGAAGGCTTGGAAGTAGATATGCTTGAGCCAAGGAGAGTCTAGAGTTAGGAAATTTTTCTTTCTATAAAGGAGGCCACATTTTTTTTTAATGGATTGTTGGATATGGAGGTCAGATTTTAATGGATCATCTATTATACCAAGTAGTTTTGTGTGGGATTCTACATTGATGATGGTTTTATTAAAGGATGAGATGGTAAAGGTGGGTTTGAGATATGAAAGTGATTTTGGGAGAAAGAATAAAAGTTTAGTCTTTTTAGAATTTAAAATAAGCTGATTCTGATTTTCAGTGAGCCATATTTCTACAGATAGAAATTAGTTTTGAGTAAGAGTGTGAAGTTGAGTAATACTTTCAGAAGAGAAGATGAGTGTAGAATCATTAGTATACTTAGAGTAGAGTTATAGCAAGATGTATAGAGGTTGTTAGTGAAGCTGTTGAAAAGAAGGGGTACCAGGATGGAGCCCTGGGGAACACCTGTATGGATAGGTAGGGAGGGGGAGCAGGAGGACTGCCATCTGACAGATTGCAGTCTCTTTGAGAGATAGCTGGAGAACCATTAAAGAGTGGAAGCTGAGAGCTTTAGGTTGGCTAGTTTGGTTAGGAGTTTAGAATGGGACACCACATCAAAGGCTTTTGACAGGTCAAACAATAGACATGAGACAAGTTTGTTATTATCGCAGGCTTCAGCTATTGTATGAGTGAAAGATAAGAGGGCAGTAGCAGTACTGTGGATTGGATGGAAACGTTATTGGGTAGGTGTCAGTAGGCTTTCATGGATAAGAAATTTCAGCAGCTGTGTGTGTATACATTTTGAGCAGCTGTGCGTGTATACATTTTTGAGGATTTTTGATAGATGGGAGAGAATAACTATGGATTTTGTAATTGCTGTAATATTTAAAAGCGTCTCTGCCTAGCTTCAAAAACCGAGTACTCAGTTATTTCTGCTCTGATCATCATTATTCACTAGCTAAAGTGACCAAGCAATGTAAGGTAAATATTGGGATCTGCTACAGATTTTGCTGACTCCTCAAAAATTGAGTGATCCAAAAAAAAAATGTTTTTAAACTGCTGTTTAATACAGTAGGCTAAGGTATGGGTCATCAGAGTATGGGAGATCAGAAACAAGTCAGTTCTACTACCCTGCTTTTCTGCAGGCATAGTAGGATTATTTCCAGAAAGATGGGTGCTCCACACTCCCTCTACTAATGTGGCACACAGCATTCATCCAGACTGGTACACAACTGGACAATTTTATTTAGTTATTTACTTGCATATCTGTTAATCGGGTAAGTGGGAGTCTTTTGAAAACTTGGTGTTAAGTGACATGCTCAGTCACTCATTTTGATTTAGTGCTGTCTGGATCTCTCTGGCACAAGAACACATTTACTATAATAAGGGGTCTTGGAGTATTTTTCCACTGTGTAGTTGGAAAAATAAAATTAATTATTTCAGGGAGGTCTTTGCTGGTACCAACGTTTCCTGGAGAATAACAATAGCTTTGAAAGCTGATTTTCCAATGGGAGACCCAGGAGTACATATATTTCCATAAATAGCCTTGTGCTAAACATATGAACTCAAGTAGTGCATGCACCAAGAATGAGCAATTGATTGGCCAGGTAAGACTTGTACCATAACTAAGACGGTTACATGGCTAAACCTCATATTTCTAGTTCATAGTTTTGTAGGTTTATTGGCAAGTACTAAGCTAGCTGCTATTGTGGGCCATTTTAAGCCTGGCCTGTTTTCCTCAAAGGTGAGAGTTAAGCCCTGTGCGTTGCCCCTGCTCTGGGCCACTAATCAAGGAGCCTTAATCCTCACCACTGACACTGGAAAGGGACATTCACATGGGACAAAATTAGATACAAACAGTATTTCCAGATGCAGCTCTCTGCACTAAGCACAATTTCCCTGAAGAACGCACAGGGAACACACACAGTCCAGGAGCTGAGTTTCTCTGCTTCTGTCTGTCTCTGTCCAGGCCCCCAGTAAGACTCCCCACTGACACAACTGTGGAGTTGAGCCCTTGGCTGAGTGTTCCAAGCCTAATCCTCCACCATCCTGTCTATGAAACCAGTGCTCTGTGTCCCTGCTCCAAGTAGTTGACACACACTCTGGGATTTGACACACACACACACACACACACACACACACACACACACACACACACACACACACACACACACACACACACACACACACACACACTGCTACTTTCAACCAGACTATAATGTAGTTACCCTGCCACCAGCCAGCGACTTTAAGGCTCTTACAAGGGTACCCAATTATACAAAGTAAAATTAATACTAATACAAGTGGTAGTGTTTGACAAATGAAGCAAGGCTTTCAGGAGTTGCCACAGAGTCACTAACTAAATATAAGTATTGCCAAAGGTTAAACTATTCCCTAAAGGACCAGTTGCAATGAAATGTTTAAATGCATTAAATAATAAAAGAACATGAAAATACTAAATATCTATTTACAATAAACACCAGAGTGTCAATCACAGGAGATATTAAAAATAACACAGATGGACAGATTCACACAGGTATAAAAACAGTACTTAACTAATCTCACTATATATTTTCCTGACTTATTTAAAGAATTACTATTCTTTGGTTACTTACTAAAGCAAGACAAGATGCAGTGGGTGTGTGGCCATTCTTTGTCAGGATTCAAAAACAGACTGTCTTAAGACTTCTGTCTCATCTAGTATAAAACATCATTTCAATGCTGAATTACAGAATGACATCACATATATTTTCATCTGACTCTGCTTCCCACACTACCCAGTTTACTAGAAACTGAATCAGAATCTAACACCTATGTGTCATAATATATACACAAAGAGCTTTGCTAAGATGTGTTATAGCAGCTGGAAGCTATACAACCATTCTAAAACTTCCACCCTTCCAGGGTAGCACTTAGTAAACCCCTGATGATAATACAGTAGTATTTCTAGACCTGGTTTTCACAGACATTTCATCTCTGGCTGCAATAAGAACTGTAAGATACAATCTTTATGGCCTAAACCAGGTATTTAATTTCACACTATTTTTCAAAGTTATCTAGACTGAGATCAACCTCTTCTCTTCCAGTATCATCTATTTTAAAATATATTCATTTCAACAGTTACAATACAGTCTGGTATACAGGAGTATTTCTTTTCTCTCCAGCAGAACCGACTGTTGATACTTTTTTTAACAAAAGCAGCTTTACAAATACATTTCCAACACAAGCATCTGTACAAATCAGTTTGATATGCGAATGATATATAATTATTTACAAAACTCCAGCTAGCTATACTGGCATATGTCACACATCCACTGCTAGCTATGCTGACATATGTTACACATCTACTGCCTGACTTCTCCTGGCATAGTTGGCAGTCCCTCCCATAATCACACTCTGTGCCTTGTGCTTGTGAGGTAAAAAGTTTTTAATCGTTATGCCAGCCCCCAACCCTTGAATAAAGCAATTCCTTTTGGTCATGTCATATTTAAACAAGGTCATAAATAGGGTGTAGCTGAAAAAGGTTGTCATATGAGTCCACCCTACCCCAGTTATGAAATTAAATAAATAAGAAATGAAAATAAGGTGTTTTCATCAAATTTTTTGGAGTTCTTACTGACCGAGATGCAAATTAGATTTTATCAACATCATAATACTTCACTGTTAAAAAAACACAAAAAATCATGATACAGGATCAAAAATTTCTTTACTTCAGTGAGTCATATCTAGGTAACTAAATTACTGGTGGTGTTGCAATTCACTAATTTGTTCTTTTGGCTCATTTACAAATCGAAACAGGTCATCATCTTTATGGGTTGTCCATAGATGGTATGGCACAGGTTCTCAGAATCTTGATACCTCCCTCAAACCCCAGAAATTGTTATTGACCCTCCTCTAGATGGCCTCCCCATAAAAAAAAAAAAAAACTTCCCTCTACAGACATTCACTGGTCACCTTACATAGAACACACACACACACACACACACACACACACACACACACACACACACACACACACACACACACACACACACACACACACACATAAACTATTCGAAATTTAGCATAGCACAATATTCTTTTGCTATCAGTTCGTAAAACAATAATCCAGACAGTCATTGCCTATCATTATTCTACCTTTTACTAATGATATAAATAGTTAATGCTTAATTAGGACTCACTGGCTGTTCTCACCATTTAAGAACCACTGGTTTAGATAATATCATCTTCAGGTGTTCAGTAAGGTTGGTTGTCTTAATTCAGTAACAAATATCTAAGAGGGACAACTACAAGAAGATAATCTCCTTTTCACTTCCCCATGCCACAGTATCAAGACTACCCTGAAGTGGGATAACCTG
Source organism: Protopterus annectens (assembly GCF_019279795.1). NCBI lineage: Eukaryota > Metazoa > Chordata > Ceratodontiformes > Protopteridae > Protopterus > Protopterus annectens. The sequence continues at coordinate 1,602,858,262 of NC_056743.1, read as the reverse complement.
GCATGGATCTTCTTCCCAAAAATGCAGTCCCGAGGCTCTAAAATTATAAAAATACAATTAGGGCAACTAAAATTTTTAATGTGGAATTACAAAGGCAGTGCTTCAACTGCTTAACCCTTCCTTCATTGTCGACTTAATTTAGAGGCAGGAAAGACATGGTTGATATCAGAAGCTGCTAGATATATATAAACTTCCTAGATGTATGTTTAATTTTTAAAAAAAAGTGTATATCCTAAATTGTACTGCTCATAGTGTTTATTATTGTATTATTGTACTGGTGATGTGTAGGCTGTTACCAGTTTTGTTTTACATACTAATTTCTATGTGAATGTGAAGGAGTACATTGGTATGGATGTATATTCTGGATATAAATGTGAATCTCCTGTGTATCCTGTAATTTGGATCAGTTCTTTCTAAAAGTTTATGTTCCACTTTTGTAACAATATGAACATTTCTTTTAGTGTACAAAATGTACTAATGTTTCTGTTGTACATTTAACTATATTATCCCGTACTCTGCCACTAAACTGTTACAGCTTTTCTTCTTGGACTTCTACTGAAAATGGACATTGCTATGTATGCATACATATATGTGTATTGATGTGTACACATAAATAATAAGCAACAACTTTTACAGTTTACATCCTCTCTGTGATAATAGTGGGTCTATATTAGATAACCAAAAGTTTTTTAGCGAACGCTCACATGAGCGAAAATGCTGGAAATCAAACTTCGTATTGTGGGGGGCTGTGCCCCCCACACCCCCTGCTAACTATATATTCCAACTCTGAGATCGCATTACAATGAGGAAATGGCAAATATCCCAATCCTCACTGTACCACGACCCCACAAACACCCTTTCAGTTCCCAGTGTTTTTGCTCATGTGAGCGTTCGCTTAAAAAAACTTTCGGTTATCTAATATAGACCCAGTAATAGTACAGTGTATTATGGGCACTCTGTGATTTCAGCCATAGAAACTTAACTCCCGTGACAGTTAACATGTACTAAATATATATATATAACAAAATACCACTACAACTGAGAGGCCGTAGTTAAAAAAAAAAAAAACTGTAGTAAAAATATAAATCATGGACTAAACAAACACGACTACTCTTTAAATTTGTATAATTTATTGTTTTGGCCACAAGTACTTCCCCTGCAACTTCTTCAGACCAAATATATGTTCAGTTTTTGCATTTCTGGGTCCATATTTTACACTATTTTATTGCTAATTCTGAATGCCTAGATGGCTATCTATCTGAAAGTGTGTGTGTAATTTTTAGGGTTGGAGATTTAATGGTATTGCCTTTGAAGGCCTTTGTTCCATCTGTATTACAATAGCTGGGAATTTTCTGCCTTGACCACTAATGTGGAACACAGTGGAGTGATAACTTCCTTTGGTCAAAATAGGTTTCATAATATAGCTGCCAGCTGAAAGAGAAGCACACATCAGCATCACATACAGAAAAACGCGCACATTTAAAAGCACATAAGTGACATCACAAGTAAATAAGAAGTGCAAACATGGGCCCAAATACATAACACCACAATGGCAAACAAGCAGACTGAGATAATTTATTTTATAAGGGGAGTAAGTCTGACAGTCTCAGAATAAGATGTGATAATTATGCAGGTGCAAGGATGTAGCACCCTGTTTGACAATATGGGGGTTAACTCCACAAAAATAAATAAATTGAATGGTGATTTGAGGTAACTTTTAATTAATTAATCAGTCCTGCCTGAAAAGCCTTTGACGTATTAGTCATTGCTTAAATAAATGGTATTAATTTAACTCAGTTCACTCATGGATTCATTCATCCATAAAGATTCTTGGCTACTGATCAACTCCCACAATATCATACCACACAATATTTATCCCACAAAGACAATGGCTCAAAATATTGACTTAAAATTTTTGTAGAAATTTTATGAGGTGGACAAGCTCTTTGCACCTCCTCATGCTGGAGACCGTATACATAGAGGAGAAAAGGTTTGAGGGTACAAACTCTGATGTAACCTAATGTTGTGTTAAGGAAAAAAACATTCTTTGTCTGAGTCCCCCAGTCTGGGAATTAAAACAGCCACAATGTGTGAGTAAACAAGAACTAACAAAATGGTTCTCATCATCTTGAGTCAATGAAAGACAATGCAATTAATCTTTGTACTCTGTTGAGATAAGAAGTACAACAACATACTGATGCTACCTTATACATATGCATACACACACACACACACACACACACACACACACACACACACACACACACACACTTCCTCAGTTTTGGGGTCACTGTTCTTCCTGTGTTCTTGGCATAAGATTAGTTATGGTTTAATTAGAACTCGCTTTGATTTAGATGATACCTTCAGTTGGATCTAGAGCAGTTTTCCCGAACCTTGGTATGGAGAGTTGGGAATGGATTAAAGAGAGTTTCAGAGATGACAGTATGGTCTTCATAATACATAATTGATGCTATGTTCAAATCCCTGATTCTGATTTGCTAGTCACCTTCCTTGCACATGCTTTAGCACATCAGGTCTTCACTGAGGGGATTGCTCATGGAATTTGTAAGCCTATTCCTTTCGACTCTGTGTTGCAGTTCCTTCTAGCATCTTGCGTCCATCTGGTGGCAGACTTAGTTCAAGCTGAGATATGGCCACCTCCCTAAGAGATAAATTATATTGCTCTAATATTTCATCCAGCTCAGCCCAGCATCCTCCCACCATGTGGCAAACATTGTGGTTGTACTAATGGAAGATGCTCACTGCTTCAGCCTTCCTAGCAGATAGCTTGCCAGTCCGTATATATGATGGAAATTACCAGTTACCTTACAATGATCTGGAGCATGCTGCCAATACGCTATAGAGTTAAGAACAAGGAACTGCCAGAAGGTAGCTGCTGGCATGTACTTATTTACTGACAGTTTCATGGCTATTTTTGAAATAACACTTTTATGATTACACAGATTCAGGAAACTGTCACATTTACCAGTAGGCCAAGGCAGTGACATTCGCTTTTCATCTTAAAAAGGTTGCATCAGTTTGGTGTTTTGTCATGGTGAGCTATGTTTTTCTTTTTCTTATTCTTAGAAAACAGTGAGCTCAAGCTCTTAACTTTATTTTTTTAATGTATTTGCTAAGAATACAGAGGTTTTTGTGAGGCTGTTTCAGGAGTGCAAGGCATATACAGTACACATATAACTCTCATTTGCTGGACAGCATCTTCAAATTAGAAGAAAGAGGTGTATTCTGAGTTGGCATGCCAACACTATTTTCTACTGCTATAATAACATTGTTGGACTTATGTCTAGTGAAATACAATATTGCTAATTACTGGGAAAATTTATTGTTTTTATATTGTTTTTCATATCTGCAATATAATTCCATACCTCTCAACAGTACAGATTTTCACAGAATGTCCAGATTTCTGTCTAATATTTTTGGTGTATTTTTCATAAAATTGTGGTTTTCTGGAGAATTAGTGGCAAATCATTAAAGAGTGAAGTTAGAAAATAATGATAGACATTTGAGTTTCAGACTTCATACCCCTCAAAGTTCATGCTAATGCAAAACCTGTTATTCTATCAACTTTCTAAGCTTGTAAGAACAATATTTTAAAAATGTCCCTATTTTTGGGCCTTTGTCCCCCTTTTATTTATGGCTTTGTCCAGATTTCTTGCTCTAAGAGGTTGAGAGGTATGAATAGAATGTGTCTGTTTAATTGACTCTAGTCCTCAATTTTACCTCTCTGCTGCTTAGGTAAGTATTTTAAATAAACTTCTCAATAAACTGAAAATTTGCACTTCATTATGGACATCCACAGGCAAGATGTTTAATTTTTGAAAATACTGAGAAACAATACTCGTCAGCCTTTCTTTTAAAGAGTTTGTGTATCATCAATCACTATATACTTGGAGTCTGAATAGTAACTGTCTCACTCTTCTAAGTAGACTATATGTGTCTTGGTTAATGACCTCACAGGGAAGTTTCCATGGCAATGTACTTTGATGACAGAAAAAGGGAAACTGAATTATTTTATCATTTTCAGATTCCTTCTGAAATTCCCTGCAAGATATATTCTCCTTTTCCTGAAAAGTCGAGATAACCAGTGACTGAGAGTACTATTAAATAAAAGAAAGGAGTTATGATAAACATATGCTAATTATTGTGGTGTATTGTGTTAAGCTTCTTTACATATCATTAACTGTATAAGGAAGTACTAAATCATGGTATTAGGACCGAGGTGTAGTATGATGTAGTGTCTACTTATGGAGACTGGGAACCTGACAACTATATGATGGGCAGTTGTGCAAATCCCAGTCCAGTGAACTAAAATGAACTTTCAGTAATCATTGACTTTGCAGTCATACAGTAATGAGGAAAAGGACAAAGTGAGCATATGTAAGCTAGGGTGTCTCTTCCCACATGGGTTCAACCCCCAGCCCAAGCGAAAGAAAAAAACTTGTTTTGGTGATCACTGAAAGTGGTATTTAGTAATTTAGATTCTATTTATTGTGTCTTATATAATTATCCATCAATGAATCAACGTGACTCCATTTTATTATCTTTGTTATCTGGAGTAGAACACAGATCAAAGCACACCTTTTCTAGTTCAGATCAGAAACAGAATGCAAATTCAAAATGGACGTAGTTCTAGCATGTACTGTAAAGTTTCTACCAAATCAAAAAGTAGGCAATGCAGTCATAATAAAAGTCTGATGACAATGAAGATCTTAATGAATGAAATATGAAAACAAGTTGCACAGTGAGTAATACAGACACAGTGATTGGGTTCTAATAGTACAGGATCACACAGATGCAAGTTGTATCCCGTGTAATATTGATGGTAATAAATAAGTATGATGTCCGTGGATGAAGATAGCTTGCACTGATTATAATGTATACAGTGATAGCGCAAAAGCAGAGAAAATGTTGGGCCTCTGTAGGGAGAGGTTAGGGGGTAGGAGGTGACGGTAGAGGGAAGGAGAATGTGTGCTTGTAGAGAAAGCGGATGGACATGATAAAATTGAGCGATGAATGAAGAGGCACGGAAAATGAAAATCCATGGAGGTGAAACTTCACAAACTACACTTGCTGGAGGTAGATGACAGTGGCAAAAGTTGTATGGTGGCTACGTAATCAGTCTCACTAGGCAGGACTAAGTGTCTCAGCATGTATACCCCAAAGGACCAAGCTTGGCATAAATCTTTAAGTGCCTTCTTATGGGAGACATGAACATTAAATATACAGAGTATGGACAGTTTAGAGGGCACAGAAAACTTAAAAGTTAAAAGATTTAGGGTTATGTAGGAAAATAACATGCCTCTGAAAACGAATAGTCTGCTATCTGTAATAGTAAGGGTCGATCTGAATGGGCCTGCACTTTTCAATAAGATATATGTAAGAAACTGTTGCTAATTAAGATAAAGCATCAGAAATTGCTAGGATCCACACATGCCAAGAATGTACTACTGAGCATGTATATGTAGTCCTCCTCTAATTTAACATTGGTATAAGTCTCCATTCAATCTCCATTCATTTTTCAGTTGTACTTATTTAAAGTAGTAATGAATAAGTAAAATGAAGAGGAATAACTTCCTGTTATCAGGATACATTGCCCAGTGCATCTGAACACTATCACAGTAAGAATAGTGCATGGAAAATAACATAGTTACTACAGTGCAACACTAACGGAAGATCCCCAGAAACCAAAGCCATTTAACTATGTCAAACTGCCTACAGTCATATCTAACAATACCTTAGCAGAGCAGGTTATCTTGGTAACTAAGATGCTGACTGGTAATGTAACTGAACCTGTCCAATAACTGTACATAAGGACTGAGTAGGGGTAGAGGCTTCAAGACATGCTGTCTTTGTAAGGAATACAGCTTGTTTTTCTATAAAGAAATCTGACACAAACAAGTGAACCCCAGAAGGGAAAATATTTAGAATTGTCTCAAGAGAACGTGGGCTAGATTAATAAGCTACTGGGGTATAAGCCTTAATTTAAAAGTTCTGCTGGAAAACTGGCAATATACCTGAAAGATGGGATAATAACCCTCTAAGTGTTGTTAAGTTTGGGTCTTGCTCTGTAGTAGCACTTAACCGGAATATTCTTTAACACTTGTTTGGGCATACTCATGGTGCTCCATCCATAGCAACAGTATAATACTTTGTGCTGTGTTGCAAGCAAGGAGTATGTGAGAAGTTTCAAAATGGATTCCATGCCATTTCATAAAACTACAGATATGTTTATACTGCAACCAGGTTTAAAGCCAGGCCCTGAGTTTGTAGTATGTACTTTGTGATTTATTTATGGCTATTTTCCCAGGATTTTGGCTAAAGGGCTCAAAAGGTGAATTAGTGCGTAATTGCTCAATGATTCAAGGTCACCTCATTTATGACTAATTGTTAAGTAAATAGTCTTCAAGATATTTGTTATTATAACTTCATTAAGTCTCCATTTTATCAGCCAAAAAGGGGTTTTCTGTGTAGTCTTCTGAGCAACATATATTTTCGAGTGAAAGTCAATTTGGCACAGCGAGCCTTTCTTTTTGGCATTGAAAAAACTTATATCATAAACCACAAACTGATGAATAAAATCCAGAAGCACAAAAGCAATCAAGCGGACAAACGTGGTTAATAGGAAGAATATTTAATGGTAAGCGCTTTCGGCTGCAACTCCAGCTTTCATCAGACAAACAAAAACTCAAACTGAAATCTTTTTATACCATGTTAATAACAGTCAGTTACCCAATATATCTCATTCAATTGTTAATGATTAAAACATAATTGAATACATAATTAAATACTCTGAACCTTCCATTGAACAACTTTTAGATGACCAACCATATGTATATCTAAAAAATAATACATAAAACATAAATTACACATATGAACCCATGTACAAAAATATAAAAATATATGTATATATAAATAATGTGAATAACTATAAGCATATATATTCAACCCAAATTAATTATTCAATAAACAATTTTATTGTGTATCATCTATTAAAAGCCTTACGCTTTAAAATACTTGTAATAGAAATAGAATCAGTTAGACCTGGAAATTGTGTGGCGTTTAAAAACACCTGCCACCAATATTCTTTTGATTCTAATATAATTTTCCAAGGCCCTCTTCTAGGAGATGGAGAAACCTGCTCCAATACAATGAAATTAAAATTATGTGTAGAATTTTGTGCAAGATGCCTATATAAGGCAGTATTATGTGAAGGCCTATTAATGTCATAAACATGCTCATAAATACGCTGTTTTCATTTTTGTTCAGTTTTGCCTATATAATAAGCTGAACATTGTGAACATAATGCAGCATAGACCACCTCAGAAGTGTTGCAATTATATTTCCCCTTTAATTTTATCTGGGTACCATTAATAGATACTTGTTCAGCTTCCAAAATATAGGAACAATAATTACACATATTGCATTTTCTCATTTTACCTTGAATGGTACCCACTGTATTGGAACAAGCATTGCACCAATCCTTAATTTCGATCTCTTTTATAAATGATAGAAGGTTGTGTGCCTAAAAGGCTGACCAGTTGTGTATCTCCCTTGATAAAAATCCAATTTTTATTCACCAAACTTTTAATATACTCAGAATGCTGTGTAAAAGTAGTGATAAAAGCTATATTCCCATTATTACAGTTGTTGGTTCGAGCAGTGTTAATATTTGTGTCATTTTGTGCAATAGTTGATACTCGTTGTATCAGATCATGTTGCTCAGTTTGTTGTATGACACATATATCAGAATGTCCCAATAATGGTTTATAAAACCCAGTTTCTCTTTTACTGAAAACCCCATGGAATATGTTGTCAACAAAATACTTGGGATAATCCCTGTTTAAAAACATATTTATAATAAATTGACATTCTTCAACAAAATCATCAAACTGGGAAACCATACACACTGCTCGAACCAACTGCCCTTTTAAGACTGCCTTTTTAACGTGTTGGGGATGATTACTAGAAAAATGTAAGAATTTGTTGGAGTATGGTTTCTTTCGATAGATATTGGCCTTCAAACTAAAAGAATGTCTAGATATGAAATATTGTCCACTCCAATTTCATGACTAAAAATCAAAAAATCTGTAGTGGCATTTATATGTCATAAATTCATCAACCAATTCTATAGGTCCATGCCAAATGAAGAAAAGGTCATCAAAAATCGGTTATAAAAATCTATATATTGCATAAATTGTGACTGAAACAAATACCTTGACTCCCAAATAGCCATAATGACGTTATCATATAATGTACCTATAGGGGAGCCCATTGCTACCCCTTTTATTTGTTTGAAATTATGTCCATCATGATAAATATAATTATTAGATAAAACTAGCTCTAATAAATGTACTAGCGCATTTAAGTTCATCCGCTTAAGTTTGTCTGCTTGATTGCTTTTGTGCTTCTGGATTTTATTCATCATTGAAAAAACTTCTTTTGTTTTCATGCTGTTCTTAATTTCTTCACTTACTTATGCAAGACTATTACCTTTCTTGTCAAACACATTTTAATGAAAGTTTCCATAAATAATAACCATAATACAAGTTTGTACCATGTCAGAGAGGCTACAATAACTCTAAGTTTCTTAACATTGTAAACACCTTTTTCCAAATGACTTTAATAGTATGACAATTATATAAATATGTTCTGGCTTTTCCTTACTGCTTGCACAATCAGATGTAATAAATAGATCATACAGTGACAATTTAAGTGGAATGGTATAACTGTTATAGTTTATCATATAGTAAATGGATGTATACTCCACTATTTTCCATGAAAAACTATTACTCAATTCCTTGTTTACATGTTCTAACTAAATCTTACAGTGTAGATTCATGTATTCTGTCTATGTCTGAATTTTGAATAATATTTCTAATAAGTACAACAGAGTGTGTTTGGTTGGAGGCTAGAATGTCCAATTTGTGGCTTTGCTGGATTTTACAGTATCAGAATAATTGACTAGAAGAATTTTGGCAAAGTAACTTTACAAAGATTTGCCGGGTGGCCATGGTGCTGCAGCGGTCAGCATTGTTGCCTCACAGCAAGAGGTTCTCTGGTTCGATCCTCAGCTGGGGTGCCTTCTGTGCGGAGTCTGCATGTCCTCCCTGTGGTTGCGTGGGTTTCCTCCCACATCCCAAAGATATGCTGTAGGTGGATTGGACACTCTATATTGTCCCTAGGAGTGTGTGTGCATGTGTGTGACTTCCGTGGAAGGTTGGGTGCCAGGCTGGCAACTCGACACTGTAAAAACTCTACTGCCAATCATGAGCAGACAGGTGATCTGCTGTGGTGACCCCTAACCAGGAAAAGCCGAAAGAAGAAGTTAGGGAAGAGTCTGCATACCATGCATTCACCAAATTGCAAGGGAGCTGCAGACTACCATACAGAAAGAAATCCTTAACCTTTTTGTTTTGGACCGTGTCGAGTAGGTAAATGAATGTCCTTATGCTATTTAAGGTAATCTTGTAATTGCTTATTTGAGTCAGATAATAAAAATAAAGATTATTTTTAACCTGCAGTTTTTCAGAACCACTGTTAACTTTACAGTACTGTAAAAGTTGTTGATGAGAAGATAGGCTTCCAGTTTATGCTTCTAATGGTTTTAACAAATCTTTTCATTGAAGAGTTCCTTGGAGTCCTAATAAGTTGAAACTATTGGTTGGATCCATAGATATCAGAGCATCGGCACTGTGGTTTGTTGGCTAGCCTTGAAATGGCCTGCAGACTGATGGACGAATACTTACCTGTGAAAATATACTGAGCTGCATGATTGTACCTTTCTGTGAGTCATAGTCATGCACATTCCCATTAGGGCAATTTGTAATTACCAGGGAATGTGCACAACTGTAAATTGGCTCAGCTGAGCAGTTCTGTCCTGCTAGGTTGAAAAGCTTATTAGCCTGTGCTAGAGGTAGCACAGGTCCAGCAGACCACACACACACACACACACACACACACACACACACACACACACACACACACACACACACACACACACACAGTCCCACTCATACCCCATACACACACCCATATACAGCTACCTACCCACAACTCACAGCTCACCCATTCACACAAAACATTGGCAGATACCTACTTGCAGTTTGTTAGCTAGTTTCACAACTGACAAAATAGCTGATGTAGGTTATGATATGACAGCTACTTTCACAGCTATCCAAAGTGGAGGTGGCTGTATCTGTAACTGAAGCAATGACAGTCATGGCATGGGGAGTTGCATGCACACACCAAAACACACACTTGTACATACACAGAGACATTCATACACACATACATGTCATGCATGCACAATATTTATCCACAAATTTCCCAATTCATATCAGCCATAGGACACATCAGACAGTGGTAATCCACCACACACATGCACACACCTCTGTGCATATCTTCTCTACTACTTACCTGGATCAGTAATCTGTGTACTGTAATGCTGTCCCACTTCCCCTTTGCAGATTCTCCCATTGAAATGCCGAGGTATGTACTGCTACCTTGGGGCATAAATGCATGCATTTCATTCAGTGCTCTTTAGCATTACTTGTGTAGAACAGAGTGAAGGACATTTGTGCTATGCAAATATCCTAAATAAGCAGCATGCCTAGCTACCTTTGAGGCCTCATTACCATAGGTCCTGTCCATGTGTGGAGCAATATACCCTCCAAAAAATTGTTTCAGATCCACTTGGTAAAAACGAACAGTCTTTATTAACAAAGTAGACTCCAAGTATAAGCACTTTCATCTGCCAACATGCAGACCTTATCAAATACATAGTCTTACTCATTAAGCACCCTTATATACCCTTTGTAATTAGGCAAATAATTAATTTTTAAAGTGAAATTACACTAAAATACATTTCAAGCAACATTCTTACAAAATTATGAAGAATGTGATCTTGTCTCATAAGACCTCCACTCTGGCAACTAAAATGGGCTTTATAGAAGCTAGTTCATTAATCCCAGGTAATTCACATGCATTTAAACGCAGTTGCCATTGCAGTTCACATTCCTCTATTTTATTGTGCCAATTACCCCCTCTGGCTTTTTTCTCCACTATTTCTAAAATCCCAAATCAAAAAACAGTAAATGAGGGGCAAAGTTATGTGTGTTTGTACAGGGCGTTGTTGACATTGGCAGTTCTTATGACATACAGATGTTCATATATCCTTCTTCTAAGAACCCTCTCAGTTTTCCCGATGTAAAATCCATTACATCCTTCACATATGCCAATGTATACCAACCCTTTGCTTCCACAATTACCCGCTGCTAATCTAATCTCTTTCAAAGGTTCACCTACCCTTACTACCTGGTCTCTCAGTATGTAGACACATTGTGCACACATCCCACATGGTCTCGTACTTTTATCCGACACCTTAGGGATGTTCCAAGAGGTGTTTGATGATGTTACCCATCTTATGGGTGAATGTTGGATGAGGCCCTAACTTCTCCAAAAGTTCATTATTAATACCCAGAATTGTCCAGTTTTTCTCTAAAATCTTCCTAACTTTTAAACCAAATGGGCCAAATTGTGTCACCATAGAATGTCTAAAATTCTTTGGAATAGTACTGTCCTGAAAAACATTCTCATGTCTGTTCCCAGTATGTGTCCAAAAGTGGTTATCCGAAGTACCCAGTAGGGGGATAGACTTAGTACCCCATCCTTCAAGTATCTCCAAACCCAATTCATGGGTTAGTGAATCTGGGTACCCCTGTGCCTTAAACATCTCAACTAGATTTCCCAGTTCCATTTTGAAATAGTTCAAGGTGGAGCACATTTTTGCTCCCCTTATCATCTGCCCTGTAACAAGGTTCCTTTTAATGTGATAAGGATGTTGACTATTAAACCTCACAAAACAGTTCGAATAAGTAGGTTTACGGAATACCTTGGAAGCACCTTGGAAGCAAATCTGTTGAGCTGGAGATCTCTATTAATGGTTACATCTAAATAATCAATAACGACATTGTCAAATACATGAGTAAATTTGAAATAAGGACATACACTGTTCATGTAATCCATGAACTGATTCACATATTGTCCATCTCTTTTCCAAGCAATAAAAATATCGTCCAAATATCGGACGTATGTAACCCATTGTTTTGAGAATTCAGAAGTGCGAACATATCAATGTTCCCACATTGCCATCACTAAATTTGCATAAATGGGGGCACAGCTAGCCCCCATAGCAACTCCTTGCACTTGTTTGTAATATTCATTCTCAAAAAATATAAAGTTATTCATCAATATTTGTTCCATCAATTCTGTCACAAAATTGATCATAGTATTACTCAAATTAGAATGTTGCACTAATGCTTCATTAAACAATTCTAAGCCAACCTCATGAGGAATTGAACCAAATAGCTCCACCACATCCATTGTGGAAAAACCTTTCATCAATTCAAAATATTCATCCTTAATTCTAGTCAAAAAATCCCAGGAATCTACAATCACCTGGCTGAAAGAAGGAAGGATTTTCTTTACCAAACGGTCCACAAATACCCCCATAGCATAGGTCGAGCTGTTGTGCCCAGCTACTATTAATCTATATGGTGGGTGATGAACATCTTTGTAGACCTTAGGGATACCGAACACTGTCGGGAGGGTAGGGTATTCATTCTGCAAAAAATTGTACAATTCTTCATTAATCACCCCTTGATATAAATTGTCCTCTAAAAATAACTGTAACCTCCTATGTGCTACATGTATCTCATTCAGTGACACATTTGTTGCAGGACACCAGTAAATATACTAAAGTGTAAGGTCATTCACATAATCAATATGATCTACCAACACCACCCCACCCCCTTTATCCGGTTTCATAGAACGAATAGTATCAGATGTCCTCAAGTTTTTTAGTAGTATCGCCTCTTCTTTGGAAATATTATAAAAGCTATTTTTGTGTTTAGAATGTTCTTGAAAAATTTCTTTAGAACAAATTTGTTCAAAATATTGCAACATAGGGTGGAGTGTGGGATTAAATGTACTCTTTTTCTTAAATTCCTTATTAAAACATGTTTCCACAATGTCACCTTGAAAAAATAATCGAACATTTAGCTTCCCTATGTATAATTTGAGTTCAATAAGCACATTAGATATATCCGGGGTGTTAGTCGGTACAAACTTAAATCCCCTTTCAAATAACTTAAAATGCTCTTTCCCTATTGTCTCTGCTGTATAATTAAAGATGTTAAAACCATTATAGCTAAGCAATTTACCTTCAAAACTGGAAATAATGGAATGTGAATCTTGAAAATTTACTAGTAATGATTCTGGTTCCTTTTGTTCCAGTATGTCTTCCTCTCCCTTCCTCTACCCACAACTCACAGCTCACCCATTCACACAAAACATTGGCAGATACCTACTTGCAGTTTGTTAGCTAGTTTCACAACTGACAAAATAGCTGATGTAGGCTATGATATGACAGCTACTTTCACAGCTATCCAAAGTGGAGGTGGCTGTATCCGTAATCGAAGCAATGACAGTCATGGCATGGGGAGTTGCATGCACACACCAAAACACACACTTGTACATACACAGAGACATTCATACACACATACATGTCATGCATGCACAATATTTATCCACAATCTCCCCAATTCATATCAGCCACAGGACACATCAGACAGTGGTAATCCACCACACACATGCACACACCTCTGTGCATATCTTCTCTACTACTTACCTGGATCAGTAATCTGTGTACTGTAATGCTGTCCCACTTCCCCTTTGCAGATTCTCCCATTGAAATGCCGAGGTATGTACTGCTACCTTGGGGCATAAATGCATGCATTTCATTCAGTGCTCTTTAGCATTACTTGTGTAGAACAGAGTGAAGAACATTTGTGCTATGCAAATATCCTAAATAAGCAGCACGCCTAGCTACCTTTGAGGCCTCATTACCATAGGTCCTGTCCATGACATATACAGGTGTGTGTGTGTGTGTGTGTGTGTGTGTGTGTGTGTGTGTGTGTGTGTAAAATGTGTGTGTGTGTGTGTATGTATGCATGTATGTATATATATATATATATATATATATATATATATATATATATATATATATATAAATCAAAACCTTTTTTTTTTTCATAAACCAGCATTGCAAGCGCGAGTATCTGCTTGTTAATACAAGATCTGTTTTTATCTGTTTGGTTGTTAACTCTTGTTTGTTAGGTAATCATTTGCCCCAGGGAACTAATACATTGACAATATGCCCCTAAGAGTTGACCCAGTTGTTCAGGATTTTGGAACTTATGCAGACAGTGATCTAACTTTTGACTAACATGTGTCCATTGTTGTAAGAAAGCCCTTCTATATTACATAACTTATAAACAAAGGGATTGTGTTTTGATGTATGGATGTCATTGTGCCCCTTTACTCAACCCTGATTAAGCCAGTCATTGAATGTAATGCTCCCTTTGGTGTATATCTGTCCAGACACATGCAACAGCTGGAACTAACAAAACCCCTTGTCACTATATTTGATATCCCACAGACTGCTAAGAGGTGACCTGTGTCTGGCATAGAAGGCATTCTGCAACCCAGTACTGATGGATTGGCTTCACATCAGCAAGTCACATGGCATCAGAAATATTTGATCTAGGGATCTCAGTTTTTCTGTAACATCATTAGAATGGTTTGGAGGGACAGGAATATCTCAGAGAGGATACCACTACTCTGGACTGACTCCCCATCTACATAAAACAACATTTATCCCTGTACATATTCAAGCACAACTTGACTGTATGAATGGGGAACAAAACATTTACCACAGGACTGCCCCCTGTACTACTAATGGACAGAGTCAACTCCTAAATGCTTTATCCCATGCATGGTCCCCTCAAATTATCTATGGAACAATGCCAGTTAATCTCATTAGTGGTGATATATAATTGACCAATATGTAACCAAATGGGATAGGTTAATTCAAGTACATAAGGGGAAACTGGCTAGGCTTAAAATGGCCTGCAAGAACAGTTAGCCTTGTACTTACCTAGGTTTGTTAATTCTGGCATAACTCTTGTAAATGTATTTTGAGATCTAGACAAGGATGTTGGATACCTGTGTGTGTGTGTGTGTGTGTGTGTGGGTGTGTGTTGGGTTGTCTATATGGTCTGCAATAGTGCGTGAAAGATAAATTGTTTGTCTTTTTTATTACTGTGACATTGTTTAGTTGGTTTACATCTCTATACATGATAACTTCTACCATTATGTTGCTATGAGACCACTCCAATGAAATTGACAGGGTTTATTTTGCAGGATTATCTTGAAAATAATAGTTAAGTACTCAATTTTGTTACTGGTAAAGGTTTGAGCTCTTCTTAAGTAGCAAGCTTATGTTAGATGATCAATTTAAAGATTACAGTTACATGTCCATTTCTGTTGCTTGTGGTTGCTGTAATATCTTCAACACTGGTGCCAGGATTTATGATGGATTAACAGGCTGAAGATTAAAGTTATCATCAGAAGCCTAATCTATTCAATCCATGTATGGATGGTATTCCTTAAGTATAAAGCTATTCCATTTTGAATTTTCCTGATCTCTCACAGTAGTACTTTTCTTTCTGTATGCATTGCATCATTATATACTTTATCACTAATGTATGACTAACTAGGTTTCTCAGACAGTCATATCTGGTTTATACTGGTTAAGTCCAGGATTGCAGTTAAGATTTTTTCTTGTTGCTCCCAGTAACAGCTTGTATTGTTATGAATCCTTAGGTTGTTTTCTGTATTTAGTGATTTGGAAAACATAAACAACAGTTTGTTTTTGTGTACCTTGGGCCTGTGATTTGCTCAGCATTCCCATAATAGTTTGAGTTTTGTTTTAGAAGTAGTGTAAGTGGTGGTTGGTAGCTATGAACAGAATGTATTATGATTCCTAGGTGCAGAGGTTTTATTTATTCTCCAGCTTTCGTTTTCTTTTGGTTTACAATTTGAACAGGTAGAAGTTAGTAGAGATAAGCTGTAACTGCTGTGTATTCATTAGTTAAACCTTATCACCCCTCTGTGCCTAAATGGTGCTTGGTAAAATTCCTGTCGATTAGGAGCAATTGATGCAGGATTATACACATGGTGTACGTAAGTTCCTAAATACTGAATTGTGGCAGGTTGCAAGGAAAACATAAGTCATACTGGTTCAAACATGGGGGAAAAATTTGTTTGAGAAGATAAGATCAGGTTAAGCTCTGAGGACAATCTCAGGACACTGAGGAAGGCATGGAAAAGCACTTATTCTGGATTGATTGACACACATTGTGGATCTGTTAGAGGTGCCTGAAAGGACCTTGGCATGACTGGTTAACCTTATCATGGTCATTGAAGTGGTGGTGGAACATTGCAAAGTGTCTATACGACTATGGCTTAAAGGAGTCAGGGCTCTGTAAGGGCAAACATTTCTTTGTGATGGTCTGGTCAGATTCCTAACATGCTGGTCACTTTTTGACAGACATAACATATTTATAGTCTGAGAGTGTCAATTAACAAAGATTATTAAGTTAAATTAAAGAACCCGTCATGTTAAAAACCAAGTATTTAACTTAATAATCTTTGTTAATTGACACTCTCAACGAAGATATTAGTGGTTAATGTAATTAAATCTGTGGTTGGATCTATTTTTTGATTTACTTTTTGACAGACAGCAGATCTCCTGCCATTCCCTTTGACAGAATTGTACTCTAGAGTCATTGCAGGGATAGACAAGGGCAGCCCAGTATAAGAGTATAACAAATGGAGTTCATTAAGGCTTTATTATACAGTAGGTGTGCTATGCTTTGTTTGGTGAAGTCCTCCAATGACTGGCAAATCTTGTCTTCATTTGGTTCATTCATTCTCCTCCACTACCTGCATTACAAGACACTAATAAGAACAGAAAAGTATTGTATGAATTATCTAGCACAAGAGGGAGAGTTTTTTTATATTATCCTAACATTCCTCCTTTTCATGTTATGATGCCTGCTATGTTGAGCTTAAGAGGGTGCCCACTTTTCTTTGGTGGAGAAAGAGCACTCCTTGGATGGAATGTTACCCTAATGCCCTGTGCACTAGAATGCAGTACTTTGGTCTTCCTACAGACTGGAGATCCTGTCACACAGCAACATTAAATCCATCCTTTCTGAATAGGCACGTCTACTCACTTTTGTTCCTGACAATGAGTTTCTCCAACACCTAGCGTATTAGTTGAACTCAAGCCATGTGGAGTACAGCTGGCATTAAAACATTTACTGCATGGATCAGACATGTGGGTATACTATACTTGGACTTTGCAAGGCTTTTGGCATCATGTCAAAATAGCTGATGTAGAAGATGAGAAGTATGGAGGAGGACAAACATACATTGTTAAAGTGATGATGCAGGGAGGGAGTTCCCAATGGCAATAGGGGACAGAGGAGGGTGCTGTATTAGGGCTTCCTGTTTTAGCATATTTACAAGTTCTGTGAGCAGGGGAGTGCAGGATGCAATGTTTCTCATGAATACATCAAACTTGCAGTGGTCAGAGAAGAGAGGAAATCTTTAGTGACACCTAGTAAGATTACTGCAAAATGCAATGTTATACACCTTGAGGTAATATCTAGCAGTGATGGACAGACGTCAGCAATGGATCTGAGGATATCTGAGGAGGAAATCTGGGAACTGTCACTACCTATGAACTAAGAAACGCAACAGAGTTTAATTGGGTGAAGGGTATGGTTGTCAGGGAGCTGTGCTCCTGGGTGAGTTGTTAGAGTTATGAGAATAATGTAGTTCTTGCTACTTGGACCTAAGCTGAAATACTATGCCAAACATCTAGAGAATCATTTTAGAGTTACAAGAAAGTAAACCAGCGATATTGTTATTGCTATTCATTTCTTAAAGGTAGCTTCTTTGACTTTTGCTGCTCATGCTGCTGATATCATTTTGTAATGGTTTCTTATTTAGACGCAAATAGACATTTCACAGAAGACCCCCCCCCCAAAAAAAAAAAAAACAAAACACTTTCTGCTTTCTGGTTGAGACTAAGGAGGGTTTTTAGAATCCTTCAACAAGTGAATCTCAGCAGACATGTAACAGACAATAAAAGTAGGCGGTACCTCTTCTCTTGGTGGATTCATTAATTAGGAGGGCAGAGCTAGAGGATGTGATAGATAAGCATGGCATATGCCTTCTGCCACTGGGAAAAAACAGGAAACAGATCATCATGCTTTCAAGGAAGTTGCACATAGTAGAAAACTTGATTTCATTGTGAACGTAGGGACAATTTGCGTGGGTACACAAGGGTTACAACATTGCAGATGGTACTGAGAAACTGGAGAGGGAGGGGTTGAGGTAACTGCCACCTGCACTAAATGCCCTAGAGAAGCTGCCCCTCCATTGCATGAGCAATGGTAAGATATCTCACATTTTGCTCTTCTCAAATGGTAGACAAAAACTCGTGCTGAGACTTGGTTACTGGTATGATAGTCTGCAATTATTTGGTAGGGACATGAATATCCTAAGTGACAGTCATAGGACTTTTCTCATTGAGTATTTAAACTCAGGTGGGAGGATGGCATAATGGTTAAGGTGTTTACCTGGCAAACACAAGGTGCAGGATTTGATTCTCACATGGGGTAATTGGCTAGGCTTTAAATGGCCCACCAGTGGCAATTAGCCTAGTACTAACCTATGAACCTATGACCTGGATGAGCATGGCACAAAAAAGCATAATGGAAATCCTGGCTTCTCAACAAGCAAAAACAGCATGCATATGGAAAAAACGTGTGTGGGTGTGTGTGACTAGAAGATAATGTCCACAGTCTAAAAACGTTTGTCTCATTCATTTATTTGTTTATGTATATATGTATGTATATACATATACCTTTAATTTCTGTGTGACTATCAAGTCCCTATCCCCTACATGCCCATCAATTTCCCCTATGACATCCGAGGTTATTGGAAGTGGGAGCCAAGAGCAATGAGCATGGAATTGTGACTGTTATCCATATGTCAATAAAAATTAGAAATTCTTTGAACATAGCTAACACTGCCTCCCTGTCCACTGGCTACAAAATGTGGTGTAATGCCTAATCTACGGGGTCCAATGCACCTAGACTGACTGTTCAAAATACATGCAATTTCCAGCTGTAGTAACTTGTGCACTTCTTGGTGCAGTAATGCTCCCTGTATCCCAGGCTTCAAGTACTACAACCTTAAGTTTTCCACTAGTTAGATCTCTTGTGGTGAGAGTCCACTGGTACCCTCTCCCTACAGTGTGTGGGCCAGAATCAGACAGTCGCATCCTTCCATGTCAGACCTGTTGCTGCAGTACCAGAGCTACTTATCAAACTAAGCTCACCTGGGGTGAGCTGAGCCATCCCACATTCAAACAAACAAGTTAACTGGAGTAGTGGCATTGACGTACGGATAGTGCCTGGATACTCTGGCATTATATAGAGAACATTAGGACTGTGACACACAATTAATAGTAGGCATAGGGCATATAAGACATGAAAAGATCTCTCTCTTTCTATCTCTCTGTATAAGGGAAGGAAGTCAGTACAAGAGGACATACAAGGAAACATGGAAGAGACAAAAAAAAACATTGTAGGTTACAATGATGTTTAGAAATAATCAGGGCAATCTGAGCAAGGGTTGTATAAAAAAACTCCTTTTTGAAAAGAAGGAAAATTATAGGTGACGGTCTCTGCAGAATGACAAGATAAATGTTGGTGTTGTTAATGGAGAGCATTCATTTGCTTAGAGGTCCTTAATGCTCTCTATAAAGCCAATAATGCTGCATCCATGGGCCTAGACAATATCCCAGGATGCTTTCTAAATAGCATGAAATATGACCTATCAAGGCCCTTCGTAATGCTATTTAATTGTAGTTTCCAAGCAGGGTTCTTGCCTCATGAATGGAAAACAGCAACAGTCATCCCTCTGCATAAAGGTGGGCTATTTACAGACCCTAGAAACTACAGACCAATAAGTCTTACTAGCAAGGGAGCCCGCAGGATTTTTTTGCAGGGGGGTGCAAACCCAGAGCCCCGCCCACAGAGCCCCATCCCCTCCACTCATGGAGCCCCACCCCATCCACCCATGGAGCCCCACCCCCTCCACCCACGGAGCCCCACAGCCATTACAGGGTCCCATTACTTGGCTATTTCTCTCCAGTTGCCGTAAACACTGTTCAAAATTCTCAGTGTGCATACTGTCTTATGCTTTACTTCTACAATTATTACAGGTATCTAGATTTAATTAGGAATCCATGATAAGTTTTTTTACATACCCCATGTACATTGCAACTAACTCAAGGGAACTTTCAGCTGGCAGCCCTTTTGAATTCTGATCAAGAAGGCTTGGCTGTTCAGTTCTCTATACTGGAATAATTTCTCATTCATTGCTAATAATCATTTTATTTACTTGGGTACTAACTGAGTTTTACTTTTTATCTACCATAAAGACAAGATATTTGTTTTACCTCAAAATACTTCCCCTTGTTTTATTTATTTATTTGTAAGTGACTTAGAAACAACTACTGGGGAACAGTGTTCATTAGCTCAGTATTTTTCATGTAGGACACTAAACTGAGTCTCATGAGCCTGTTCAGATTATACAGATTTAAACAGATTAGTTTATAACACTAGTGTTCTTTGGCTTCTAAGATTAGCTGTATTAGGTATAAATAAAAGGTGGCATTCTGTGCTCTGAATGCACAACACATTATAGCTGTATTTAACAAACTGTATGCATTCACTAAATTATGTATATATTTTAATTAATGCTTAATCAAACATTTATTCATAATCCCAACATTGATATAGTTGCAAATCATCACTTCATCTTTTTATAGATAATTCCAATAGCCCTAATATATGCACATTATTAATTATTTTCTCAAGATTAGTTTTACTGAGTGGGCAAGGGAAATTCTGGGTGTTTTCTGATTTTGTGTGGTTGACCCTTAGTTATATGAAACTGGGTCTGCATTATCACTGATGTGAACAACTTCATTATATGCTTAACTAAAAGCTTTAGACCTTTTTTCCTGACACAGCCATTACAGTATCCTTCCTGTTACTGTGATGAAGCAAGAATAGCCATGCATAAGAAGTGTACATATTTATACATATGATTGTGCACGATTATAATATATACAGATTGTATTAATTATAATATAAAATTATTTAATTATATCCCTTCTATAATACAGCACCACTTGTTAGACTGTGTTTTAAATTTATAGTTTTGAATGTTTTTCCAGCAAGCAATGAAACAAAACATATGAGCCAATAATGACAAACTGCCCAATTCAAAACATTAACCATAAAAGGCCACTTAAACTTTTGTCATTACAATCCATCAATGTCTGTCAGTATGCACAATCTCTGCAGAAGTAAAAGTCATCTGAATAATTCCACATTATAGATATCTGAAACTAATGATGAGGTTGTTGCTAGAAAACAACTTTTTACGTCAGCATTTCATCAACAAATTCAGTGCCTGCTGCCCTTGAAGAATACATTGCCTATGTTACATTAAAAATGGTAAGCTGGTATATTTGCAATACAAAATGGGTGGTAAGCTGAAAAACAAGTTCATAGTTATTAGGCATCTCATCCAAAGGAGGACAGAGCCAGGACTGCAGCACTCCACCCCCTTAAAATACAAATCTACATGCTGTGGGAATAGAACCTATAGCCCTCTGCATCAAGATGCAAGTATGCTACCTGCTGTACTACTAACACTGCTTTAAAATTCTATACCACAATAATGATACCATTTGCTAAAACAAAACAGTTGCACATTTTAAGCAGACTTAGCATGAGCAGCAGTAAACTTCTCTTCCCTTGAAGCTCACAATTCCTTGAAAATACACTTGAAAATAAATTCCACCTGCTAACTCTAAATAGGGCATTTCACTTTCTCTCATGCACCTCAACCTCTGCAAGAAATCTGGACAAAGCCCAACATAAATAGGGACAGATTATAAATATTGCTCTCATGAACTTAGAACATTGCTAGAATAACAGGATTTATGTTAGTATGCATTTTATATGATGGACAGAAGGAAGGTTGGTATATTGTGTGTGCAAGAGACCAGATGGAAGGGGAGTAAGACTAGATGTATTGGAGGTGGATTCAAATTGTTTTATCATGGTGTGGATGGGAGGAGAAATGGCGTAGGAGTTATCCTGAAGGAACAGTATGCTAAGAGTGTTTTGGAGTTGAAAAGAGTGTCGAATAGAGTGATGCTTATGAAGCTGGAAATTGATGGTGTAATGATGAATGTTGTTAGTGCATATGCTCCACAAGTTGGGTGTGCGATGGATGAGAAAGAAAAATTTTGGAGTGAGTTGGATGAAGTGGTGATGACTGTACCCAAGGGTGAGAGAGTGGTGATTGGAGCAGATTTCAATGGGCATGTTGGTGAAGGGAACAGAGGAGTGGATGACGAAGTGATGGGTAGGTATGGTGTTAAACAAAGGAATGCAGAAGGTCAGATGGTAGTGGATTTTGCAAAAAGGATGGACATAGCTGTGGTGAATACATATTTTAACAAGAGGGAGGAGCATAGGGTGACATACAAGAGTGGAGGAAGATGCACACAGATGGATTATATCTTATGTAGGAGGGCCAGTTTGAAGGAGATTGGAGACTGTAAAGTGGTGACCAGGGAAAGTGTAGTTAGGCAGCATAGGATGGTGGTTTGTAGGATGACGTTGGTGCTCAAGAAGAGGAGGAGGAGTGTGAGGGCAGCACCAAGGATCAAATGGTGGAAATTGAAAAAGGGTAATTGTGAGGTGGAGTTCAGGGATGAGTTAAGACAGGCACTGGGTGGCAGTGAAGAGTTACCAAATAGCTGGGTAACTACAGCAGAGCTAGTAAGGGAGATGGCTAGAAAGGTGCTTGGTATGACATCTGGACAGAGGAAGGACGATAAGGAGACATGGTGGTGGAATGAGGAAGTACAGGAGAGTATACAGAGAAAGAGGTTTGCAAAGCAGAAGTGGGATTGTTAGACAGATGAGGAAAGTAGACAGGAGTATAAGGAGATGAGGTGCATGGCAAAGAGAGAGGTGGCGAAGTCTAAGGATAAGGCGTATGAAGAGTTATATGAAAGGTTGGATACTAAGGAGGGAGAAAAGGACCTTTACTGATTGGCTAGACAGAGTGACAGAGCTAGGAAAGATGTGCAGCAGGTAAAGGTGATAAAGGATAATGAGGGAAACATACTCACAAGTGAGGAGAGTGTGTTGAGGAGATGGAAAGAGTAATTTGAGGGGTTCATGAATGAAGAGAATGAGAGGGAGAGAAGGTTGGATGATGTGGGGATAGTGAATCATAAAGTACAGTGGATTAGCAAGGAGGAAGTAAGGATAGCTATGTAGAGGATGAAGAATGTTAAGGCTGTTGGTCCAGATGACATACCTGTGGATACATGGAGGTGTTTAGGTGAAATGGCAGTGGAGTTTTTAACTAGATTGTTTAATGAAATCTTGGAAAGTGAGAGGATGCCGAGGAATGGAGAAAGTGTTTTGGTACCGATTTTTAAGAATAAGGGTGATCTGCAGATCTGTAGTAACTACAGAGGGATTAAATTGATCAGTCACAGCATGAAGTTATGGGAAAGAGTAGTGGAAGCTAGGTTAAGAAGGGACATGATGATTAGTGATCAGCAGTATGGTTTCATGCCGGGAAAAAGCACTACAGATGTGATGTTTGCTCTGAGAGTGTTGATGGAGAAGTACAGAGAAGGTCAGAAGGAGTTGCATTGTGTTTTTGTAGACTTAGAGAAAGCATATGACAGGGTGCCTGGATAGGAGTTGTGGTATTGTATGAGGAAGTAAGGAGTGTCAGAGAAGTATGTAAAGAGTGGTGCAGGATATGTACGAGGGTAGTGTGACAGCGGTGAGGTCTGCGGTGGGAGTGACAGATGTGGTTAAGGTGGAGGTGGGGTTACACCAAGGATCAGCTCTGAGCCCTTATTTGCAATGGTGATGGACAGGTTGACAGATGAGATCAGACAGGAGTCCCCGTGGACTATGATGTTTGCAGATGACATTGTGACCTGTAGTGAGAGTAGGTAACAGGTGGAGGAGACCCTTGAGAGATGGAGATATGCTCTAGAGAGAAGAGGAATGAAGGTCAGCAGGACTAAGACAGAATATATTTGTGTGAATGAGAGTGAGGATAGAGGAATGGTGAGGATGCAAGGAGTAGAGGTGACAAAGGTGGATGAGTTTAAATACTTCGGCTCAATAGTTCAGAGTAACGGTGAGTGTGGAAGAGAGGTGAAGAAGAGAGTACAGGCAGGATGGAGTGGGTGGAGAAGAGTGTCAGGAGTGATTTGTGACAAACGAGTACCAGTAAGAGTGAAAGGGAAGGTCTACAAGAGGGTAGTGAGACCAGCTATGTTATATGGGTTGGAGACAGTGGCACTGACAAAAAGGCAGGAGTTTGAGTTGGATGTGGAAGAGTTAAAGATGTTAAGATTTGCACTGGGTGTGACGAGGGTAGACAGGATTAGGAATAAGTATATTAGATGGTCAGCCCAGGTTGGAAGGTTTGGAGACAAAGCCAGAGAGGCAAGATTACATTGGTTTGGACATGTGCTGAGGAGGGATGCTGAGTATATTGGGAAAAAGATGCTAAGGATCAAGCTACCAGGTAACAGGAAAAGAGGAAGGCCTAAGATAAGGTTTATGGATTTGGTGAGAGAGGACATGCAGGTGGCTGGTGTGACAGAGCAATATGCAGAGGACAGGAAGAAATGGAAACAGATGATCTGCTGTGGCGACCGAAATAAGATGATGATAGTATGCATTTTTCTATAGGATATGACATCTAAAACTCAAATGTCTGTCATTATTTAGCAACTTCAATCCTTTTTAGGAAGAATATGGGGCAAAAAATCTGGACATTCTGCAAAAACCTGGACAGCTAAGGGGTATGCTACCTCTTTCTTATACAGACAATAATGGATGGGGGAATACTCTGCACACTTACACTGCATAACTGCTCCTTGCCTTCCTTGGACACATCCAGAGCCACTACAATGGGGAGTGGGGTGCAACAAGTATGTCAACATTTGAAATGTCTCTGGCTGACAGTGATGGCTCTGACACTCGTACCTTTCAACTTCAGAGCAAGAAATCTGGACAAAGCCATACAGAGAACTAGCAGTGGGACATAGGCCCAAAAATAAGGACAATTTTTAAATATTGCTCTTATTAACTTAGATAATAGAACAGTAGTAGGTCTTGCATTAGTACGAATTTTCTGAAGGGTATGAAATCTGAAACTCAAATGTCTGCCATTATTTTCTAACTTCAATCTTTAATGACTTGCCACTAATTTGCCAGAAAACCACAATTTTATGAAACACAGACCAAAAATGTGATGCAAAAATATAAAGTTGCCACACAATACAGCTGGGAACCTGTCAAAAAAGGGATACCTTTTTAATATTAACACTGTTAACTTGAGCAGCTAACAAAATAAGAGTATCTACATGCATTTCTGAAATAAAAGTAATAACTCTGATCATTACAGTTATATATAATTGTAAACCCTCCACGTTTTCTTCCAAAATTGCCATTTTGAGGAGGGATTATTAGGGGAGAGCAACATTTTGAGTCAAAATTGGGGACACTGGAGAGGTTTGGATATTCCAAATTCTACAAAGCGATTTGCACATACCTCTCAACCTCTTAATGCAGGAAATCTGGACAAGGCCAAATATATTTGGGGAACATACAAACACTACTGAAAATTACTCTTGTATAAACTTAAGACAGTTGATAGAATAACAGGTCTTGCATTAGCATTCATTTTTCTGAAGGTCATGACGTCTGAAACTCAATGTCTGTCATTTAGTGACTCCATTCCTAAACAATTTGCTAGAAAACCACACATTTTATGAGGAACAAACCAAAAATAAGAAGCAAATATCTATTTATTCTGCAAAAATATGGACAACTGAGAGGTATAGTTCAACCAGGGCTGTCTGAGTTTGCTACCCTTCCCCCCCTCACAAAATCATGGTCGAATGGAGCCTCCCCCCCTGCAGCCATTCCAATGTCCCATTCCTTGGTTATTCTGCCCCATTTACCATAAACACTGTAATGTGCATACTGCTTTACTTCTGCGAAGATTTAGATTTCATTTGAAAGTTTTATTTTGCATTTTACAGCACAAACCCTAATAGATATCTGTTAAACAAAGCAATGCAGTCTTACAATGAAAATAGACTTAGCATTAAAACTTCTCTGCCCTTGAAACTCACATGCATTGAAACAGCATTGAATCCAACATTCAAAGAAAATATATTTTGCCAGTGGCAGATAAAGATTAACTCTGGGCTGTTTTCAAAATCATAGGCCCCTTGAACATGAAATTGCAGTTCATCCAGCTATGACTGACAAGCAGCAACCCTGCTCAGTTCACACTTCTTCAATAGTAGTGAAAACTGTGTCTATGAATTTTCAATCTGACACAATGAAACTGTAGAACACACACTGTCAAAGATGGATGTCTGAAAGCAGATATTTGCTTTACAATGCACCAAGATCATCTAGTGCATTTCTACATGTACAAGACTACAGTTTTCAGATCAGTTAGCAAAAGAATGTTGATAGCAAAGAATGCACTACCATCAAATTAACTCTGGTGAAACTCATTTAATGTAACCAGTACCATGGTTCCTATGGTCAAGATAGATAATTTTGCATTTTATGGCATTTATGCATAACTGCAATGTTTTTCATTCACTGCGATTTCATGTAGATCTAGGGTTACTATATTCAGGATACATAATATTTAATTTTATAGTATTTAACAATAACTGCAATATTTTTCATTCTTCTAGATTTCATTGCTTCTGCTTTTTGTTTACTTGAAAATGAGTTTTTGAAAACTGTCACAAAAAGTCCTCCTTGCCAGTTTCTCTGCAATGCCCCCACTTAAGAGCTCTTAGCAGTTCAGTCTCTTGCTAACAAGCATTTCCATAGTAAATACTACGCTCAGTAACCAACTGTTCTTGGACTTATTCCGATCATTTGGCTCTCCCTTCTAAGATGATGTGTCAAAGTCAAGCTCCAGTGAAGTACAGGTGCGCACCCAATATCCTTACGTACTTTACTGTCCTATTCCCCCATCTGATTATTGCTACACTTGTTAGCAGACTCTTCATGCACACAAACTACTCAAGACACCCATATTTTTGCAATCCACTAAATTTGAGAACATAGACCATAATTTTCTGAGCGGGTTATCAATCTTCTTCCTTTTAAATGAAAACCACTGACTTATATCTACTATTCCCCTAATGGAAACAGTTACACCAAAGAAAATCAGCTGTTCTCCATTCTTTTGAAACTACACCAGATGTTCAAGCAGCTCTTAATAAAAACATATATTTGAATTTGCATGTGCATCCACCTTCAGGATTCTGATTTTTTCCTGATTCTTTTCAGCTGAAAGCTCACTTGGGTTCACTTCTCTTACCTCCTTTCTATTCATCTATATTCCAGACATTTGATCTGCTTATCCCTTCTTGCACTGTGACTAGTGACAAAAAATCTCTGAACATAATGCCATTTTTTGCCATACATTTCCCCACAATATCTCTAAATTTTACCCTTCTTGTTGCATATTCCTTGTTGCAGATATTGCCAAAATTGTCTCATCTTCCCATAAATTATGACTGTATATATACAATCTTATATATCACTTCTAAAGCCACTACAAGCAAAACCCTAATTTGCAGACATTGAGAATAGGTACAAATACCCTTGAAAAATAGGTACATCTGGCAAAGAATCTGGACATCTAATTGGCATAACATCTGAATACTTTACAGAACATAACTCTCCCCACTTCCCATAGGAATGTGGGCTATTACTCAGAAACACATTTAAAAATGAGAGTGACAAAAAGGATGGAAAGATATAGAAGTATATTATCAAATGGACAATGTAAAATCTACTGACATTAAGGCACTGTTTTGCAAATTTCTACCACACTATGTCTCATATTTTTGCTTCTGAAAAAGAGAGATGTAAGATGCGTCTCCTCTTTCTCTATATTACTGGAGTCACTGGTATGTTGGTCATGTAGTTTGATTTTCTGACTACTACACATCTGGTTAGCAATACCTTAATTGTATTTTTGACTGCTGTAGAGGACATCTATGAAGGCCTTGCACAGCTGCAATTTGCAAGCTTCTATATTGAAAGTATACATTTCTATTTTAATAGCCTTTAGCTTCCCAAATAAAATCTTCTAGAACAAAGCAACCAGTGAGAACACAAAGTTACTGATGAGGAACTCATAACTTAACAAGAAATTGTGTATACTGCATACAATACTAATAACGAAACATTCATTTTTTTTCAGAATTAAGCAACCCTTCCAACTTCAAATAAATCAAAGTTAAGTCTGTTGAAAACATATGAGGTCTGAGAACACTTTCATTTCCACTCATTGTTTTTTGTATTAAAAACATTACTTAAAACAATATAAGACACAGGACAATTAGCAATTAAATACATATGCCATGCAACATTAGGCTAAGCATTAAAATTTGGATGCTTACTTCATGTTTAATTTTTACATATTCATTGTAGCAGGGATATAATGGGAATTCAGATGCTAGATAATAAACACCCCAAACAGAGCTGACAATGAATGTTTTTTAACTTACTTCCTGATAACAGGAAATTAATTTATACGGATGGCAATTACAAAACAAAATGGAATAGAAACTTTTCAATATTTTTAGATATAACTGGAAATCTGAGCATGTGAGGAGCTATCAACAGCTATATGCGTAATGAGCATTTCTAATGTTGCCTGTTTAAAAAATATTTATAATCATTTACAGGATCATCTGAAACTGATTGTCATATTCTGACAGTTTCTGAAAAGTTGCATAAAGTCAGTATGCAAGTAGACTAGAACTGGAAGCTATAGCATATGCAATTGAAACTGAGTTCAATTCTGAGATACAGTTCCATGATTGATTTTTTAACTATATAATCCAAACAGCAATTGGAAAATCAGCAACATTTCAGAAGGATAAAGCAGAAGTGGTTCAAAACAAACAAATGTTCTTGCCAAGAGAATGTTTGGAAAGGAATCAAAGTTTGTGAACCTTATAGATAGCTGATTGTGCTGAGTATATTCTGCAAGATGTCCTACTTATTCAGACTGGAATCCTACATCAATAAAATGACACCTGGTGAGCATATGAATACCATTTCTGAGACTTTCCTGTGTGGCTTCTTTTTTTTTTAACACTATAATGATCATGTTTCACACTGAGGATGTGGGGTTACTAACTACTCTCAGTTGTCATCAATCTTAGTATACATTAAGTTGGAGGTGTGAAGGATTTCCCCTAATTGTCGGGTGGTGGAAAGCCTCCTCCCTCCCCTAATAAGAAACCCATCTTGGGGCCTTGTGCTTTTGGCTTGTTAATGAGACCTAAAACACCTGCCAAACAGTATTCACAGAGGGATAATGCCCTGATTATGGCCCAGACACACACACACACACACACACACACACACACACACACACACACACACACACACACACACACACACACGCACACACACACCCACACCTATCTTAATAAATCTGATAAGCATCGCGTCTGTTATCTTCAGTGAAGTCCTCCTCGCAGCAAGTAAAGTAAATTCATCGCAAACCTGAAACAGTCTGTTTCAGTTCCCGCTCGCAAACTGTGCACCGTGCGATGATGTCAGCATCTGCGCCTGGACTTGAAGGGCGTTCTTAAAGAAGAACGCCTAAAAAAAATTTTTAATTTAGTCAGCAGATTCCAGGGGGGTGCAATTGCACCCCCTTGCACCTGCCTGCGGGCGCCCTTGCTTACTAGTGTCATATACAAAGCCATGGAAAGATTAACCATGGAAATGATCAATAATGACTTAGGAAATCTCCAGACATTGGACACAACCCAATTTGGTTTCATCAAGGGCAGGTCATGCCTACTCAACCTGTCGGAGTTCTTTGAGAAGGTCACCCAAAGCAATGGATGAAGGCAGAATGACTCACACTACCTTCCAAAGCAATGGATGAAGGCAGAATGACTCACACTACCTTCCATGACCTGGCCAAGGCATTTGACACAGTACCCCATTCTGGCATTGTTGACAAACTTGAGGTTAGTTACAAACCCTTATGTCACCTGGTTCCTTCCCACCTTTCCTTAGAATCTTCATCATTCACAATGCTATCTGAACCTGGGTTGCTTGTGTAATCGGGCCTTTGTGACTCTGTGCCATAGAGCTGGCAAAGAACAATAACATACTTAATGCTCTACAATGGCTAGACTTCAGATGTCATGTACTACAGCCTACCTGAGACAGAATAAGAAAAGACTAAGAATGCTTAGACGTAGAAGTGGGCAGTCATTTGGGAAAAAATGGCTGCCAGATTATTCAGGTCACACGTAACTTCATTAGAGAGTTTAAGCAGTCAAAGCAAAGGGCTATGGACTTTTGGAGTGAAGACTTAAAAAGGAAGTGCATTGGAAAATCTTCAAGTCAAAAATGATGAAATCCAGTGCATAGGAGTACAAGGGTTTCTGTAAAACTGATATGAAAATCTAAATGATGGAGATGCATTGTAAGCATTGTGCCTCTCATATGAACTGGCTTCAAATGTATACAGAGTTTAGAAACGCAGACCGAAGAAGGTAAGAGAATAAACAACTCTACCAGTTTCATTTTATTCAGATTATCAGAGAAGCTAATGTTCAGTCAAAAGAAAACAGCCATTTCCATCAAGAAGGGACATTATACATTCTATAGCTACACTGTAGAGCATGGAATAAGAAAAGGAGGGATAATGATTGTGTAAAAATAGATGTGGGAATGTCAGAAACAAAATGGAAAACACGGGGATTAAGTGGTAAGATCTCTACTTCACAGCTTCCTGATCTGACATTCAGTCCTAACCTGCAGTAGCATTTGTGTGGGGCATGGATGTTCCCCATATAAGTCTATAGATTTTAGCATTTGTGTGGGGCATGGATGTTCCCCATATAAGTCTATAGATTTTATCTGGGTACTCCAGTTGCGGTCTACATCCCCAGAAATATGTTATTTGATATATATATATATATATATATATATATATATATATATATATATATATATATATGGAACCTTAATGAATTACTGCATATACTCATCAGAGATGATAATTATAGAACTTAGTGGTGTTTTTCCTTTTCCCTGAGACTGTGTGGTTATGAGTAAACCCAAGCCACCTTTATGAAAAAAAATGTACTAGGTGAGATGAGTTTTCACTCAATGATTTATTTGGAAACCATTCTACAGTTAGCCATGACATTGTAACCTGACTCAAGGCTAAAAAGTGTCTAAAGACAACCCAATTAACTAGTTAACAACTGGTAAATAAAATATTCATAAAGGAAGAGAAGGAATCATAAAAAATGGGCAATTTTAATCCCAGTATTTTTGAAGACTGGACTTCTGAAGGGACTCATTTTGAAGGCATTGAAGGACAATGGAGTAAGATTGGGTACAGTTTAAAATTCCTGAGTATTCCAAATGTCTGGAGCTTGAAAGTCATGGTTCACTTTCATAACACTAGGTGCAGGGCAGATACTGGAAACTGTGTACCTGTCAGTGTAACCTCAGATGTGGAGAAAAGTATGGAATCATGGCTGAAGGGCCTGGTTCCTATAGTATGGAGACTGCAATCTTAATTATGGTGCAAATGACATAGATTCAATTAGCTACCTTAGTAGTTATGAAGCAGGCCAAGACAGGTAACACCAAACAGTTAGAGCTTGACTCTCCTTACTTGGGGAATGGAAAGTGTGAGGTATGTGAATTTCAATAACAATGGCTGCAGGATTGATAGGACCCCATAATTTGTATAATGGAGCCCATAGAACCTTTACAGGCCTGTGAATCCCCATAATAACTACCCTTTCAGAATATACTATTTTTCCTCATTCTGAAAAATGCCTGCACTCAGAACTATAGCCTCAGGCTGTATTTTGAAGTTCTTAAGTGGATTCAAACCAATAACTCCAAAAGCCAAAACACAGTGATCCAAATAAAACACTTTATTTGAAATAAAATAATAAAAGCTTATCATTGTGCTTGAGTTGGTTTTATTAATTAACTTTGAACAAAGCATCTCATTTTGACTGCTTTATGTTTTGGCTTTTTAAGATCTGAAGTAAATTCCTGAACATTTTTGTTCCTTTTTTGAGAGATATTAACTGATCTTAACCCCCTCCCTTTCATTGAGTAAATTATAATGTTTTTTGAATGTTTTTGTGTGAGTCATGAGGGCAAAGCTTGAATGACCAAGATTCAGAGCCAGGTATATCAGTCTCAAAACACATTTCTAACTTATTGGGAAAATTCAGATTAAAACATCAGGGCTGGTTTGTATATGAGCAAATCAAACAAATTTGGTTTCTTAAGATTATATCAAAAGTAATAAAGTATAGGATTTTGCCCTGGAGCAAATGGTTAAGACTTAATTGAGGTAGGGCAGACTTAATTGAGGTAGGGTAGGGTAGACTTAATCTACAGAGATCTCTTGGTAAATAGAGTGGACGTTTTAAAGTTTTTAGTGGAAAATACGTGGAAGAATCATGCTTTGCAGTTCATAGGTGTGTGCTAGGCTAATGGCCCTGGAGCCTTTATAAGCCTAGCCCATAGGATTACCATGGCATTGTGCCACCCTACATTAGTTCCCAGTACCTCTGTCGAGTAGAGCCACTGGAGTGACCACTGGGGTAAATTTTCTATTTCCCATCCATTCATCAAGATTTCTCTTGAAGAGGGCCAGTGAGGTGCTCTGTTTGACATGTATGGAAAGTCTATTCCATAGCATGGGCAGTCTCTAGGTTATGAACCTGTCCCGCCAGCTTGTTCTGTTGATTGTGGTAATGAGGTTGTCTATGGAGTGTGTGGTTTGGAGGGATTGGGATTTCTTTAGATGCAGCATTTCTAACAGAGCTGGGTCAGGCATAGTTTTGTAAGTCAACCGGAGATCGCCACTAAGTAGGCAATATGAGACAGAGAATAGTTGTTTTTTTGAGTCTGTCCATATAGGACAAGTGTTTAAGGCCTAGGATCATCTTTGTGAGGTACTTTTGCAGCCTCTTCAGTTGTTGCAGTTGTCTAGTGAGGTACATGCCAAATGGGGCATTGTACTTTATGACTGGCATAATGAGGAAAGAGTAGAGGGAGGCAATAACCTCTTTCTTCCTGGATGCAAAACCCTTAGTAATGAGATGTGTCACATAGAAGGACTTTCTGACCACAATGGCAATGTGGTGGTCAAAAGAGAGGTTGCTGTCAACTTGTGTTTGCAGATCTCTTATAACGCCTTCTGTGTTCAGTGGACTATCATCGATGTGGTCATTCATGGGAACTGGGTTTTTTCCAAAGGGGATGACAACACATTTTTTGGCATTGAGCTTAAGGCCATGGTTCTGACACCAGTTGTTGGTCTCAGTGAGACCTTTCTGTAGGATGTCAACATCACTTGAGCTAATAATAGCTCCCAACTTGTAATCATCTGCGAACTTTGTCAGCCAGAGTCCCTTCATGTTGGCCTGAACTTCAGAGAAGTAGATGCCAAACATGAGAGGACCCAGGATCGAACCCTGTGGGACTCCACTCATGACTGGTCAGCAGTCTGACTTGGAGTCAGCTACTTTCACACTGTGGGTTCTATCTGTGAGCCAGTTTGCAACCCACCTAGTGATATAGGGGTTGATGCCTAGCTTAGTGAGTTTTTCTATGATTCCTGAGTGGGGAATGGTATCACAGGCTTTAGCTAGATCAAGGTAGGCTGTATGAACCACCTTGCCATCATCCACAGCTCAGGTGACTGATTCAAAGAAGTCAACCAGGTTGAGCAGGCATGATCTACCCTTCGCAAAATCAATGTGTGGGATTCAGAGTTTGGAGATTCCCTATCTCCTTGTTTATTGGGTCCATGATGATGCGTTCCATAGCTTTGCATTTCAGACTATTCAGGCTAATGGGGTGATAGTTGGGTCTGTAGTTGCGCCTCCTTTGTGGAGACGGATGACTGTAGCAGTGCTCCATTTAGTAGGGACAAAACCTGGGGTGAGGCTGTGATTGAACAAGGCACACAGATGAGGTGCCAGTTCACTCTGTAGTTCATGTAGAACACAGCCAGGGATATTGTCAGGTCCCGCAGAACCTGTATTCTTGGTCTTGGACAGTGCTGTTTTAACCTGTGTAGCAATAATACTGGGTGCCTGGCAATCTACTGGTATTGTGATTGGTCCTTTGCTGGGGGAGAGAGGGGTAAAGTTTTAGCCAGTATATTGGCAATATCTGTTGGCTCGGTATAGGAGGTAACATTGTGCAGTAGCTCATAGCAAATCTGGGTATTGCTGTGGACATTCTTTACATAACTATAGAAGGCCTTGTGGTTGTCCTTACTATCTGCTGCAATTATGTTTTCATAGCTAGCTTTAGAGGATTTGATGAGGGATCCCAACTTTTTGTTGAGGCTGATAAGGGAGTTTTTCCAGCCTTTGGACTTCACCTTATTCTGCATCAGTTTCCTCCTCCTGTTGCAGAGTTTCTTTATGGCAGGGGACCACCAGATTGGCTTCCTTTTTTGGAGGAGAGCATCTTAGTTCTATTGGATATGGCAGATCCATGCATTTGTGTAGGTATTCATACAGTGCATTGGTGTTTGATTCGGTGGTCATGCAACTATTCTCCATTTGCATGGGTTCATAGGTTGGTACTAGGCTATCAGCCCTAGGGCCTATACAAGTCTAGCCATAACAATTCCCTGGCTATTTCTTCCCACATTATTTACTTTCCTGGACCCCTGTCTAGCAGGGCGACTGATGTGATCCCTGGGGTGAATTTCCTTTCTCCCATCCAATCGTCAAGGTTCCTCTTGAAGAGGTCCAAAGAGGCACTCTGCTTGACATGTATGGGCAATCTATTCCAGAGTCTGGGGAGTCTCTGGGTCAGGAACCTATCCCTCCAGCATGTTTTGTTTATTGTGATGACAAGGTTTAGATCCCTGGAGCGTGTAGTTCTGAGAGATTGGGATTTCTTTAAGTGTAGCATGTCCAACAGCTCTGGGTTTGACATGGCCTTGTATGTTAAGCAGAGATCACCTCTGAGCAGACGATATGTGACAGAGTACAGCTGGAGTTTTTTAAGGCGGTCAGCGTAGGGCATCTGCTTTAGGCCTGTGATTCTTTTAGTGAGGTATTTCTGAGGCCTTTCCGGTTGTTGCAGATGTCTTGAGAGGTACATACCAAATGGGGCGTTGTATTCTATAATGGGTCTAATGACGGATGAGTACAGTGGGACAATGACCTCCTTTTTTCTGGATGAAAAGCCCTTCGTGATGAGGTGTGCCACATAGAAGGATTTCCTGACTGTTGTGGCGATGTAGTTATCGAAGGTGAGACCACTGTCCACCTGTGTCCCTAAGTCTCTTATCACACTTTCTGTGTTTAGTGTACTGCCACCTATATGGTAATTCATGGATACATGTTTTTTCCCCAAAGGGGATAACAATACATTTCTTGGCATTGAGCTTGAGCCCATGGCTCTGGCACCAAGCATCTGTTTCTGTAAGGCCCTTTTGTAGAGTATCCACATCATTTGGGGATTCAATAATGGCTCCCAGTTTGCAGTCATCTGCAAACTTTGTTAGCCAGAGTCCCTTGGTGTTGACCTGTACTTCAGAGAAGTAGATGCCAAACAAGAGCGGCCCCAGGACTGAACCCTGAGGTACTCCACTTGTCACTTGTCTGGAGCTGGATTTTGAGTCGGCTACTTTTACAGTGTGGGTTCTATGCCCAACTTAGTAAGTTTATCTATGATTCCAGAGTGGGGGATGGTGTCAAAGGCCTTGGCAAGGTCTAGATAGGCTGTGTGGACCACCTTACCCTTGTCCATGGCTCTGGAGACTGATTCAAAGAAGTCAATCAGGTTCAGGAGACAAGATCGGCCCTTCACAAACCCAAACTGGGTGGGGTCCAGTATTTGAAGGTTGCCAATGTCTTTGTTTATAAGTTCCATGATAATATGCTCCATGGCCTTGCAGATAAGGCTTGTCAGACTGATGGGATGGTAGTTTCCTGGATCCAAGGTGGATCCCCCCTTGTGGATTGGGATAACTGTAGCTCTGCGCCACTCAGTGGGCACAAAACCTGAGGTGAGGCTATGATTAAACATGACACTTAGGTGAGGTGCCAGTTCATATTGTAGTTCATGTAGTACACAGCCCGGGATGTCATCTGGTCCCATGGATGCTGTATTCTTGGCTTTAGAGAGTGCGTTTTGTACCTGTGTGGCCGTTATTACTGGAATTTGGCAATCTTCCGGTATTGAGATGGGCCATTTAGGGGTGAGAGGGGTGAAGTTGGCACTGAATCGATCTGCCAGGATATTGGCAATATCCTTCGGATCAGTATATTTAATGTCATTCTGTTTTAGCTCAGAGCAGATCTGAGCATTGCCATTTAGATTCTTGACATAGTTATAGAATGCTTTGTGGTTGTCTTTGGAATCTTTGGCAATTTTATTTTCGTTACTAGCTTTGGAGGATTTTATGAGGCATCTCAGTTTCTTACTGAGGCTAGTAAGGGGGTTTTTGCATCCTGGGATTTTCCTCTTTTCTGCAAAAGTTTCTTCCTTTTGTTGTAAAGTTTGTTTATGGCAGGGGACCACCAGATTGGCTTCCTTTTTGGATGAGAGCATTTTGGTTCTATTTGGGATGGCACGATTCATGCATGAGTGGATGTGCTCGTACAGTGCCTTAGTGTAGGATTCAGCAGTTGAACTTTCAGTTCCCGTCTGCATGGGTGTCATGAAGTTTGTTACTTCTGACTTGAGTAGCATAAAGTTGGCTTTGGAGAAGTTTTTTATGGTGGTTTCTTTACTGGGGGGTGGGGGTGGGATGTAGATGTTAAGGGTGATTAGCTTATGGTCAGACCTGACTAACGAGGGGGTGACCATAGGTATGGAGCATTGATTTCCCATGTTGGTAATGACCAGGTCTAGGATATTGGAGCCCCTGGTGGGACTATGGATTAGTTGATCCAGGGCGTTGGAATTTATGAATTCCAAGAACCGTTGCGCAAAGGTGTTGGGACATGAGTATTTTTCCCAGTTAATGGCAGGGTAGTTAAAATCACCCAGTATTAGGGTGTTTGGTTCTATCTTAATATTTTCCAGTATGTTTAGAAAGGTGTAGTGAGAATCTTGGGGTATGGTGGGGGATCTGTAGAAAGATACAATTTAGATTGCAGTCTTACCTAGTGTTAGTTCCACTTGGAGAATTTCAGACACATTGTGTTGGCCAACTAGCCTGGTGGTGTGAATATCCTTGGTGAATATTGACACTCCTCCACCATGAAGATGGCAACCTTGGTTTTTAGGAGCCCAAAGTTAGCTTTGGAGAAGTTTTTCATGGTGGTTACCTTTGCGGGGTGGGTGGGAGGGATGTGGATTTCCAAGGTGATTAGTTTGTGGTGGATCTAACCAGGGAGGAGTTGACTATTGATGTAGAGCAATGGTCGCCCATATTAGTAATGACCTGGTCAAGGATGTTACCTTCTCTAGTGGGGGTAAGAACGAGCTGGCCCAGGGCATTTGAATTAATGAATTCCAGGAAATGTTGGGCAAGTGGATTGGTACCTGAGTAGTTTTCCCAGTTAATGGAGGGGTAGTTGAAGTTGCCCAGTATGAGAGTGTTAGGTTGGACCCTAATATTCTCCAATGTGCTTAGGAACGTGGAGTGTGAGTCTTGGGACATGGTTGGGGACATATAACAGGCTATGACCTGAATCATTTTCTTACCCAATGTTAGCTGCACCTGAAGTATCTCTGATGTGTTATATAGGGCTACTAGTCTGGAGGTGTGTGCATCTATTATGAATATAGAAATGCCACCGCCTTTGGAGCTTCGGTCCAAGTGCTGGAGCTGAAAGATGTGGAATGAGTTGTAGCCTGGTAGTGCAGGGGTGCTTTTTGCTGCCTTGAACCACGTCTCTGTTGCAGCACAAATGTCGATGTTCTCCATTTTAAGGAGTGCTTTGAGCAAGTGCATTTTTAGATTTAGACTTCTAGCGTTGAGCAGCATGACCCTCAGATTGCATTTGTTTGTAGCTGTTACGGTGGTAATTTGGTCTTTGGAACACCACCTAAAAAGGCACTATAGCAGTGGCAAAAGCCTTGGCCAGTATCCAGAAGCCCAGGGTTGACAGATGCAGGACATCTCTGGCAAAGCATTGAGATCTTTCAATCATGTCATCCCAGGCAGACGGATACTGGATCCCCTTAGAATGACACCAGAAATTTAGCCAATTGTTGAAATCGGTCATTTTCTGCATATACTGTGGTATCATTCTGGGTGATGGTAGGAGGCTACTCAGGGCTAGGGTCTTACCCGCCTGGGCTACATAATCTGAGAGCTCCTCCATATCTCTTTTCATGTAGTCCAGAGAGGTATGCCTCAGGTCATTCACACCCACATGTACAATGATAGAGTCATATTTGTACATGTTGTTGAGGGACCTGAGTGCATGGTTTATATGGCAAATTCTGGTACCTGACAGGCAGCTGACTGCTACTTAATCCTTATTCAACCTAGTGAGTGGGACATCAGTGTGCCTCACTATCGAGCCACCTATGACTAGTGCGTTAGGAATGCTGTTTTGCCGTAGAGGCTTTGGTTGAGTGGCGCACTGTTCAGGAGAGTTATGTGTCTCGTGGTTAGTGTTGTGTTGTGGTGGTCAAGTGTGTTTCTGCCTTGGAGGTCTCTGCTGTTTGGGTAGAATTTTATTGAGAGCCTCTGCGTAGGTGGGTGTGTGGTTTGTGTTTTTATGTGAAGGCAGTGTTGCTGTGTGTTCTGGAGGGCTTTGTTTTCCATGTGGTGTGGTGCAAGTGTTAACCTTCTTCTCTTGACCAGCTATCCCGGCCTTGGCTGGAGAGTGCGTGGCTACCAATTTGGATATATAACTGCATCTCTTGCAAGTCTGAGTCTTGGAAGGTAAGAGGAGAGGGTTGTCAGTGTACATGAGGCAGTTGCTACATTGCCTCAGGATGTCCAAGTTCAACAGAGTAATAGGAGAAAGCACAGGGAACTAACCTTTAGACATGCCTGGAGGGGTGGGCATTAATAAGTTCTGGAGCTGTTTCCTTTTAGAACGTTTAGTGCTGGTAGCACTTTTGTGTGCTACAGTAATTGCTACAAGAAATCTGATACGGAAATGTGCTAGACTAATAAGCTAGTAAAAGTGCAGGAGAGGAGAGAACTAGCAGATCTAAGGGAAAAATTGAAGAGCAGATTTTTTGGCACTGCTCAGAAGCTTACAAACAGTCCTGGATACAGCAAATCTGTATCTGGCCTAGACTAGTTACAGGAAAGGTGGGAAACAAGTGCAGACATGGGCTTTTAAACCAGTAAGTTGAAAGAGATGGAAAGACTGGCCAAACAGCCAATAAACTACAATTTCTGGGCCAGAAACCACTCCTCTTGTAGTAGATATGCTACCTGGTGCTTACCACTCCCACTGATAAGCTAGAAGGCTTCCCTCCAACACAGTTAACGATTATTTTTCTGTTGTATCTTACCCTAAAAGGCAGTGACAAGAGGTTAAATTAAGTGATGACAGTCTGTGGAGATGCAGCCATGAGATGGCTAACCTCATTCATATGTTCTGAGATTGTTCTAAGATTAAAATTATTGGAATTTTTTGATTGCCAAGTTAAAGAGATTATTGACCAATTTAGATCAACATTTCTGGTTATTTGGTATATTCCTAGATAGAGTTAATATTTGTCTTTCTAAATTGAAGGTGTAAATCACTTCCAAAAATAACATATTTTAATATTTTTAGGCAGCATTTAAATTGTATACATTTTAAAATGTACTGATAAATCTGCTGGTATTCTTTCCCATTGGAATGATTTTTCTGATCAACTATAGTCTTATGGGCTTTGACTCTTTACGAGTTTGATGTACTATGGGATTTAATAGTTAGATAATTGGGTTTGTAGATATTGTAAATATATTTGTTGGTTGCTGTTTTTTATCTTTGTAATTTTTCTTTTGTAATTCTGCTATTTTTTTTTACAAGTTTATTGCAATTGCATTATCTTTTTTTTTGAGTGTTGGCGGATTGTTTCTCCTATGTTTACAGTTGTTGGAATAAATAAAATATAGTTAAACTCCGGAACCAGGAATAAGCACATCCCGCCATAACTTACACGGTAAATTACTGTAGAATGGCTTTTGCTTTCCTTATTTTTTAAATTGTACTTTTATTGTTTATTTATTTGGATGGGTAATAGTTTACTGAGTCAGTGTATTTGAATAACAGAACAATAATGTTAAATTGTAAATAATAATAATAAAAAAGTCTGTCTATTAAGTATGAAGTTGTTTGCCTAATTTACCCATTCTGTCCCTAAACTGGTTGGGAATTGCAATCAAAAACATTTTTGTGTTAAATTTGTTTCTGCTTTGATTGCCTGACTTTGTCTTTCATCTGCAAGTCATTTTTCCTGACTGCATCCTTATCAGTCTTCCACTCACCTAAACCATTTATTTTGCTTCTTGTTTGGAGCCTTATTCCTGCTTTCGACTTTTATATTTGTGCCATGCCTTAGACTGTAATCACGATGAACTAACTGCAATTTTTCTCCATGTCTTTGTATTTATTTATCTTACCTCCTGCGTATTTGCTTTGGTGACATGTGCTTTGATAATATGTTATGTGTAATATAATAAATGTGGCATTTTGATATTGAGACAGACGCATACACTTTAGGCATTACACATATGCAGTTTATTGCTTGTGTTAATTCTAACATCGTTATACATAAAGCAGTAATCATACCTCTGCAATGTAATGTCTGTTCTCAGTTTATACAGTAACATATTGTCAGAAGTAACTGCAACAGTATTCTTGCCTTATCTGTCATTAGCACGAGGAAAAAAATAGACCAAGTCTTATTTATTTGATCTTGTGCTCACTAACTGATGTAACAACTTTAATACCTTTTTTATATTTTAGTTTATTTTATGTTTATTGGTTTCTCAATGTTTTATTATTTTACATTCACAGTTTTTTGTAAAAGTATCCAAGTAAACTCAAACACCAAAGTATGGTAACTGCTAAAATGTTATTTATGAGATCTGTACTATTCTGGAGAAGATTGTTTCTGAATATAGGTACGAGGTGCATTTAGCAAAAGAAATGCAAATGGCGGTCATTTGTTTTCATTTCTCCACTAAATGATATTGACTTTTTTTTTTAATACTTCTGGCATCTTTCTTACTGATGGGGGTTTAGGAACTCGTGCATGGCAAAGAACAGCCTCAACCAAATAAATTTGAAAATTGCATAAGCTGCAGTACCACACACATGCTTAATGCTTCAGTTATGGTTTTCATAAATAAATGTCCTTATGGCAAGTAAATGTTACCTGTGGAAAAACAGATGTGGATTATTTGTCATGATTAGGACCCTCTCACAACCACGGTGGATCTTTGGTCTACAGGGTATTTAATGACATTACTTGTTGGTATGAAAGAAAAGCATTGTAAAACTATTGTTGCTGGAATGCCAACAGAGACTTGAATCTAGGACTTTGCCCGTTTCTATATCAGAGACTTCAACATTCATGTCTTAGCAGTAAATCAATACAGACATTCCTCAGACAGAGTAGGCCAGAGAAAGGAAGCCCAGACAGAGAAGGCAAGACATGTGTTCTGCTTAAGCCCACCATACATAGGCAGGCCCCTTAGAGTTCTCATGTACCAAATAGATGCCGTGTTGTGCTAGCTTCTCCAGCACAAATGTAGCTTAGGATGTTATTTTGGCCTAGTTCTCTCCCAGATGTCCTGAATTAGCTTTTAATGCAAGTTCTCCTCTCTTGAGGGTGCCACAAGCACCTGCTTCTGTTGTGCATCACTCCCTCATTTCCAAAGTCTATACAACCTCTTGTTTCAGGAGATAGATTATGACTGCTTAGCAGTAGCCATTAGTTAAATGGTGGCTTTGCCAGCCACTTCTGGGCATCACTTCTGGTACCTTTTTCTACGATCACATACCAGATACCGGTTCTCCTGACGACAGCCTGCCTGATATCCATGTCAGTAACATTCATGTTGAGGTACCTAGTGGTAATCACCCCTGGCATTGATAGGGCAGGTATCTATCCTTCTGATAGCTGCTGATGTCAACTATTTACTGTCACTGCTGTTTTCTAATTCCATGATTTCTTCCTAGTACCCTGAGTATGTCCAGGGTGTTACCCTATATTTCTCACCTTTTACAGGAGAGTTGGTCATCTTTGGCTGGGATTAACTGTTTTACCACACCCTTGCTCCGTCATGATGAATGATATGAAAATATCAGACTGGGACAGGAACGTGATATAAAGGAACTTGAGCATGACATTGTGGGACAATAAAACATGAACAAATGCAAAAAAAACCCCCACTCAGTAAGGAATATTTCAGAAGACTAAAATTAATACTGAAAACAGTCCTGACATCTAGGAACAAAGTCCAAGCTATAAGCTAATTCACTCTTCCTGTTCTAACTTATAGTTTTGGGGTGACTGACTGCCCCCAAAAGATATTGGAGGAGCTGAACAGGAGAACAAGAAAAATGCTTCACCCTTATCAAATGATATATAAAACAGTGTACACCAAGATTATATATTCCTCATTCTGAAGGAGGTATGGGCCTCCTCAAAACTAATTACATGTATAGATCTGCAATTGTAGGACTGCCTACATATCTGCTGAATTCACCAGATCCAAACATAGTAAAATATTTACAATATGAAGAGACTAAGTCTAAGGGCTGGATTCAATAAAGCCTACATTGTGTACATTATGCATACATGATATGTATTAAATACAATTGTCACTTTGTTTTGTACTTTCTAGTCACTCAGAAAGATTACACTAAGGGTACATGTAGTCTACACCTTGTGGTGACCTTTATGAATCCCTGACGATATTTAAAGCTGCAAGAATATCAGTAGGAAAACTAAAATTAGGAGGGAGAAGGTGTGTTATGTCTGTGTTGTCTGTTCACTCAAAACAGTGTACACTTAGTGTACGCTTAGTGTGGCTTTATTGAATCTGGCCCTAAGATGACTTCCCTGCTTAGTTTAGCATAAGCACATCAGTGTCAAGTAGGAATGGAAATCAATCCAGAAGAAGGCAAAAATCAGGCAGCAACTGAATGCGTTAAAAACAAAAGAAAGAATATAAGGAGACGAATCAGATGAGATGGCAAGATATGCGGAAAAAATATAAATATAATTGCAAGTACAGAAAGTCCATCAGGATTTGGTACAGGAATTGTTAAGGAGAGATGAATTTAAACTAGAAGATGAAATTTTATTATTGACAGCCCAGGATAGTGGACTTCATACATGTTGGTTTACAAAATCTATTGAACATGTGGGAGAAAAAATGCAGGTTTGAACTTCATACATGTTGGTTTACAGACTCCATTCTATATATGGGAGAAACAAACAAGTGCAGGTTCTGTAAAATAGAACTGGAAAGACATCTTGGTCCTGGAGAAACATAAAAATAATGGGGATAAAGACAGCAAATCAGGGACAAATGTTAAATACTGCTCTTATAAAGTTGCTAGAATAATAGGTTTTTGCATTATCATACCTTTTTTGAAGGATATGAAGTTGAAAACTCAAATGTACATCATTTGTTAGTGACTTTGGTCCTGAATGATTTGCTGGAAAACCACACCATTGTTTGAGGAACACAGCAAAAGTATGAGGCAGAAATCTAGACAATCTGCAAAAGGTGGACAGTTGAGAAGTTTGATAAGAAGGAATTTGGCTATGGTATGAGAAGCAAAGATGAGGCGGATGGCAAATGTATTATAGTAACAGTACCCACCAAAGGTGGAAGGAAGCACCAGGAAGTCAAAATCCAAATGCCAACAGTTTATTCAACGCTAGATACACTCCACATACATTTTCGTTGGTAAAAAACTTCATCAGAATAAACATACCACTCAATTGTGATCCAGATATACCCTACCAAGTTAGTCCTGGTACTTCCTTCCACCTTTGGTGGGTACTGTTATTTGTTGTCTTGGAAGGTTGGATCTCCAGTTTTTGGATTTAGTACCAGACTTGTGACAGAACTTTTGAAACTATGGCTTTGGTGTGGTGTTAGAAGGTTAAGGATGGATCTAAAAGTACAACAAAGTGCTTCTCTAAGAATTTTTGGAAGAAATGCTATTCCTGGAGGTAGATTAGCGGAACTGGGGAGCCACAGTCTTTGTGGGGTTCCAAAGCAGATGGGCTGTGTTTTATGTTTAATAAGAGCTTGTTTTTGCAGAACCAAAGATAGATGGCATTAAATTGGTTTTAAAAAGTGATTTGAATATAGTTATTGTCTTTTTTTACTGACTTTGCTTTATTTTACAAGAATGATATTGTCTGCATAAACTATGGTTTTGAGTCTGTTGAGTCTGGGGGGGGGGGTCAGAGTAGAGGCTGATGGTTAACAGGGTGAAGAGTATGGGAACATGTATGGTGACCTGATGCAAATCAGGTTATAGTACAATGAATTCACACTGGCTGGAAGAGTAGTGCAGTGAACCAAAATATGGTTATTGTTCAACTTTACTAACCCTGTGTAATCAAACCTTTAGCTTTATCACCCAAGCCCCCTCCCAGTAGGACCCCACTTCACAGTCTTAACAAAGGTATAAATGGCTCCCAATAAATGCACGATGCATATTACTCTTAGCAAGACTAATCCACAAATGTCTATACCTGGACTTATTTGATTTCTTTGCTAGCAGACATAACCACATCTTGCAACCAGAGATCGCATTTGTCTCTCTCCCTTTCTACTACCCTCACAAAAATCCACTGCATTGACCACAGTCACTCAGTAATGGCCAAAA
Organism: Protopterus annectens; assembly: GCF_019279795.1. Taxonomy (NCBI): domain Eukaryota; kingdom Metazoa; phylum Chordata; order Ceratodontiformes; family Protopteridae; genus Protopterus; species Protopterus annectens. Next base: position 1,602,813,270 of record NC_056743.1, on the reverse strand, counting down.
CATGGGACTCACTTATGGAAATGCTAGAGACATCACTTCCTCTCCCAGATTCAGACCACAGCCAAAGAAATTTCTAGCACAGGTGCTGCCTGCAAGTGCTTTTCTAACAAGAATTGTTTATCATCAATTTTCCTCTACTTTCCACCAACTCTCAAATTTCACTCATTCAAATCTTCTCAGATTCACACATTTATCCTAACACTATCCTCCCATTTATATATTCTACCTTTCCACTGCACTCCTTTATCTCCACACTCCAACCCCCTGTTCACCTTCTCTTTCATTTCCACCAACCACCCCCTTCCACCTAATCATTCTACTGTGACACTGTATATGAAGGGAAAGTATTATAAACTCTGTACATGTTATGGTGTATAGCTTGATACTAACCTCCCACTTTGTATTAAGTTCTAACTCCCTTATCTGTATACATATTAGGCAAATTAACTCTATTTTATTTTTTTTCTGTTTATACTGGATTGTGTATACATACTTTATCCTGTACCATGTATCTCCAATTTATATTTAACTTTTGTGTTTTCGATATCTGAAGTGGAGTCTGAAGAAGGCCCAGCTGAATCAATGCTCTAACCTGGTTAACAAATGATAAATATACAAAATAAATGAAAATAAAATAAATTGGTTAAATAGTACTAAAACCAGTTGAATTAGAACTGGAGCAAGCTACATTAATTAAGCTTAACTGAGTTGTCAACCGTATTTTTTAAATGTACAAATAGTAAATCTGTAAGTTGGCCTTTGTTCATATTAGTAAATATGAAATTTGTGGCTGTATATATAGTAGTCGTGGTAATATAAAAGGAAGGTTAAAACAGTCTTCCATCAGTAATGGTGGATGTGCCCCACCTTCTCAATGGCCTCCTTGGCTGTAGGCGTAGTAAGAGTCTATGAACATACAAGATCGAAAGCCATGGTGCTAAGTATATGAAAAAGTAGGTAGTCAAAAATTTGCTTTAAGGTTATCTTTATAGAATCTTGGTTAAAGAGTGGAGGAGGGAAATAGATCTATATTGTTGGGTTTGGTTGGATTGGGGACATTTTATATGGAAATTACTGTTACTTATGTTTATTTGTTATTGACATTTGTTTACCAGGAAAGTCCAACTGAGTAGTAACCCATTTTCAGTGGAAGCTGGGGAGAAAAGTTCCAATATATTACCTGAAAGCAAAATTATACACTAAAGCAAATATAAACATTTGGTATAGATTGTCATTTTTACAAGTAAGAAATAAGAGTTGTAAAGGATGTCATTTTCAGAAGTATAATACAAAACAATAGAATACTGAGGGCCCAAAGGATGTCACTTTTGCAATACAACATAATACGAGTAGTGAAATAAACAGTAAGATAGTCTAGTGAGATTTGTTTAAATTAGAAAAAGTGAAGACAGAGAGACTGAAGGAAAAATAAGCTAGGTAGGGAAAAATACATGAATTCAAATGATATAAAAAGAGACAGTAGTTATGTGAAAAAAGGATTATTTATAAGTTAGCAAAGACTGGATAGTAAAGAAAGGAATATGTGTATACATGGGAAGAAAAAGTTTGTGTAGAAAGTTAATAGGTATTTACAAATTACAAATGAGTATTTGAAGGATAGCTACTTTGTTAGCATTTCAAGTCTGTACGATGTTTATAAAACAGGAACATAAAACACGAAACAGGAGCTGGTAGTGAGGTACAGGGCAGGGATAATAGGTCAGAAAAAAAATGATTATAGCTGGGGAAGTGAAGGGAACAGTTGGCTGCAAGAAGGGGGGGATAAGAGATAAATGGTTAGAAAATTGAGGGGATGAAAAGAGAAAAATGGATTATAGCATGGGACTTGTTGATGGGATGTGAATTGTATGAAGACAGGACACACACAGATAAGTGAAAGTCATTTAGATGAGTAATGCAGACTGTGTGCATATTTTAAATGAATAAAATCAAGCTGCTGACAGAACTCCAGACATTTAAACTATGAACTAAGGTGCAGCAATAAGGTCTAGAGCAGGGTAAGTAGCAAATCAAGAAATGTGATTGTATTTCTGCTTTGTATCACTATTAATGCTTGCTGTAAATTAGAGCCTGATGATTAGTGAGGACAGAGGCAGAATATAAAAGTGAAGAAGTTAGATATCCGGGCATAGTAGATAACTGGGCATCTTGACATGAAAAAGGCATATTGTGAAGTTTTTGTTTTCTTAATTATAACATTCACATGCTTCTAGCTACCCAGCCATGTGAAAATTGATGCTAGGTGGCTGTCACTGTTGATGTGACACCACGACTCAAAAAGAGGGGAAAGGGTGATGGATGGATGCTTGTTACGCACCACTTTATTATTCAGGGTTAATTCAAAAGGTTTGGTAAAACCGTCTTCCTCAGTTACAGTATTGTCAAGAGAGGTTAATGACAGTGAATTGTTGACATGATTATTCTGGTCAGACTTTGGGTTCATAGACATAAAAAGCACTGATTTTAATTTTATTGGCATTAGGGTAAAGGACCTCTATAAATATCAATTGGAATGTGTGCCAGTTACTCCAACTCAGCTGCAGACAAGAGCATTGTTTGAATCTATGAACCTATGAACCTATAATCTTGACCGGTGGATGGGAGATCGTAGGTTTACCCCGGGAATCATCTCTGTGTCACTGTTGGACAGAGGCACAACAAACTATTGGGCACAGTATTTTTTAACATAAGGGGTGGCGTAAGCCACAAAACTTTGGGCTAGGCTTATAAATGCCTTAGGGAAGATAGCCTAGTATAATCCTATGAACCTATGAACCTATCATTGCTGAGCTGTACTAATCTGGCCTTATCATGGTGTATCACTGTATCAGTGAGGTAAATGGATAAGAGGAGCAGGCTGAGGGCTGAACCTTGTGCCATAAGAAGGAGAACTGATAGAGATAGCATTTCCCCATTTAACACACTGAGCACTGTTCGCTCAACAGCTAACGGTCCATGATCGTGACGAAGATAGAAGCAGCTGACTGCACTCAGTACTTTAGATACAGCACACAAAATTGATCCTACAACCTTTCCCAGAATAAAGATAACACAGAGAGTTCTTTTTTAATTAATTTTTAACAAAAATAATATACACATGCATCTTCATGCATACAAACACTCTTTCTGAAAAATCATTTTTTTACTGGTATTACTGCAGAACAATAACTTTTAAAAACTCCCACCAAATGTAGAAATATTATTAAAATAACTCTCAATAGTCTACATTAATTATAATATAAAGGCAGCACATAATTACATCACTGATCAAGTAACAAGTAATTAGGGTTAATTGTAATGTGTATGCAATTATAACATAATTCACTGATTACCAACCTAACAAATGAACAATTTGGCAAATTAAGTATATTTGGAGGTTATTTTTATTAATTTGACAGGCTGTCAATTACATAATTCCTTTAAATTGTGTGGACATTAAAATTACCCTAGGTAGCACTTAACCTGGTCAGTGATGCAATTACATGCTGCTTGCACATTATAATTATAATTAATGAAAGACACTGGAAGACATTTCAGTTATTGTAATTTCTTTTATCTTGTGTCTAGCAGAATGGGAAAATGTGCATATGGTAGACCAATCCCTTACAATGATTTCCACACAGCCTGCATCTTTTGCCTGGGAGGAAATCACTCAACATCCATTTGTGCAATATTTTTTTTCCTTACCAAAAAAGTTCACTTGCAGTTGGCATAATAGTCTTAACTTTTTCTTTCAAACAACTTGCATCTCAAAGCCCTCACTCAGTCCTCCATGGCTACTGACTTGTCCGATATCCTCCTTCAGGCTAAGAAAAAGAAGACAACTGCTAGAGAGGATAGTGAAGAAACATTTTCTTTTGACCTTACTTTCCCAGTTGGGACCAAAGAATCTGCTGTGATGGTCATGGAGACCTCAGACTGTGCTTCTCATCTTCTTGATCTCTCTGGAATTGCTCTGTGGGAAGCTGCTGTGGGTCAGTAATCGGGCACATCCACTAAGACCACGAGTACCTGCCAAGAAGACAGAACAGTTTCCTTTTGCCTCAAAGGATGGACTGTATACCTCAGGTCTTAGTAAGAGAAGGGGTAGCAAGCCCCATCATAGAGGTTCAGATGTCCAGCAGATCTAAAACATTGAACACTCTCTCAAGAAAAAAATGTTCAAAGATCATGCACCTTCCCTTCCTCCTTTACACTCCAACTAATGTTAAGGGGTCTCAAGATAAATTGTTCAATTTCACAAAAGGTCTCTCTAGAAGTTTCAGTCTCTCTACAATCCTCAACATCAGTTGCCTCCCATTCCAAGAGAAAAAAAGTCATCCTCTCCTTCTGAGGAAGAGATTTCTTTTAGACTCAGAAGATGCATCTCAGGTGTTCTGTCCTGTCCCATGTGAGTCAGGATCTAAGGAAAATATCTGTTTGGTTCTCCTGTTGAGGAGATTTCAATCTCTTATGTTGTTTTCAATGAAAACCTGTTTAAATGTAAAAGAAGAGAGAGATTCCAGAGATTCAGAAGACAAAGACAAAGCATAAAATGAATGGATCCAGGATAATTCAATGCCCAGTTTAATATTAAACCACAAACAAAGCTAATGCCAGTACATGAATATCCAGTCTTTAGCACCCAAAGAGCTATTATGGCTGTCTTAATGTCGATCCCCCAATCCCTAGCAATTCCACCTCTTCGTGGGGCTTTGCAGTATGCTTTTAGTTTCACCTGTTCTCGGAACTTCATATTATGCTTTCTGTTCTACCAATTCTTGGGGCTTTGTATAATGATTTTATTTCCATCTGCTCTTCTCCAGATGGTCAGCCTCCTGCACCCAAGAATGATGACTGGCTATATAAAGTGCCTGAGTCACACAAATATATCTGTGGATAATGGAGCTTCTAACCCCTTAGCCTCTTCTAACCCCATTCCCAGTGAGAAGATAGCAGGGCATTTTGTAGATATGGTAAGAATGACAGCTCTGCTTCATCTCTGGCCTTCAGAGCTATTAACTGCCAAGCTCATATGGCCAAATACCCCCTTGCTATGTGTTCAGACATGTAAAAAAAAAATTTCTAAGCTGCTTACTTCAGATTCTGAATCTCCTCTGACTTACTTGCTTACATTTGCATCTCAGTTCACAAAACGTATCATAAAGTGTTACTATGATGTAGCTTCTAGAGCTGCAGTGTCAGGTTCTGTAATGCATAGATATGTTGGACTTAACAGAGCCTCCACGAGGGTGTTAAACTCCAGATTCTAAATGCTGCATTAGAGAAACATGTTCTTGTTGGTAGTTCCACTGCTGACGATTTAATGCACTTGGAAAGGAAAGGCACAAGTTAATGAAGGGAGTTAAACAGCTTTCTCCGGGCACCTGTCCCAATAAACTATCCCTCTAGCCCTGGCTTTTCTTCAGAAAACCTTTTAAACCTGGGAAGAAAAAATCAGGAAAGTAACAGTGCATAAAAGAATGACAAGAGGATACAAAGGGGGGGGGGTATGGTCCCCAGGGGTCTTTCAATCAAAGGAGAGACATGACTATTTAAGTGCTACTTCACTTCCCTCCCCACCTTGGCCAGATTCTCAAAACTGTAGGTAATATGTTTCATTGCCTGCCTTTTTTTGAAGGAAGTAACAACTAGGGCTTTGCTACTAGAAATCTACTGAGGTTTCAAATGGCTATGCGAATACATTCCTTCAAACTCTGGAGATTCCTATTCATCCAAAAATCAAACACAGTTGTTTCCTCAGATTCCGTCAGAAATACAAGCACAATGTGTTGTATAGCCTGTTCCCTGTTCTCAGATGGGAAAGGGATTTTACTCCAAGATTTTCTAGTACCCAAGAAAGAAGGCAGTTGGAAACTTGTATTGGATCTTTCAATCCTCAGTTCCTTTCTAAAAATTCCAAAGTGCAAAATGTTGAACCTACAGTCTGTTTCCTATTCTTCAATCCCAGTCCATTCTAGTTTCAGGGAAACATATCTCCATATTTCAGTTCACAAAGACTTGGGTTCATAGGCCATTGGGTTAAGCCTAGCCAGTAACCTAAAGTCAAATAACTTCTGACATTATTTAAGAACTTTGGGTCTTGATAATGTTTTCAGTTTACATCCTTACCCTTTGGACTTTCTGTACCTCCAATGGTATTTTCGAAAAGCCTACATCCAGTACTTGCCATCTGCAGACTTTAGGGAATCCACATTTATCCATCCCTGCACAACTGCCTCCTCAGAGCAGATTCAGTTCACCAAGACGCACCTTCTTTTCACCATAAGCATTTTTTAAAAAACAAGTTTGTTTAAATTTGGAGAAACCTTCACAACTGTCATCTCACAGGCTGACATGTCTAGGATGTCTTTTGCTTACTTCTGTCATGATGGCCTATCTTCAAACAGGAAAGGTTTAATTTTCAACTTAAAAATGTTCAATAACTAAAATTGTTCAAAACCTAAAATATTCAAAAGCTGCAATATTTAAAGGAATCCCCCTTCTCCAACTTGAATATGGGGTCTCCATCATAGCCTCTTGCCTCTGTCTCTATAAGAACCCATCCACACTACAGTCCATTAAAAACAAAATCTGTTGATTCAGTTGCAGCCCCCCCCCCAAGAATACCACTGGATCACTCACTAAAAAGCAAAATGACTACTAGTCTCATACAGAGATGAACTACTCCTAGGGTCTCTTCTTTTCAAACTACTTCACCTAGGTGCCTTCCCACCTCTTGCAGACAAACTCCATGAGAATACCACCCTACAACTGCAGCAACCTCTCCCAGTTAAGTCCCTCACTCCAGATACCCCAAACCATATTGCAAGGTACTGACCATTCTTTCTCCATTCTTGCATCCAAACTATTAACAATCCCTCCCATCTCACCTAAAAGATGTTTCCTATTTTCTCATATTCAGAGCTCACCTCAAAAGACTCCTCCATGAAAAATCTGACTGCAAGTGCTTTTCCACTAGACATAGAACTAACTACCTCCTCACCTGCATCACTCCTGCTTTGACCATCTGTTCTCACCTGCTGCTTTCCTCGCATATATACTACTATAATTAATTCACCTTTGTTTTTCTTCTCAGTGAATAATATTTACATATTGTGTTACTTGCCTCTGGGATTATCTACCTTTCATGATTACTCTGTTTGTGAAGTTGATCTGTTTTATTTTTTGTGATTTCTTCACCCAGGCTGTGCATCCATAATGCCTATTCTGATCAGTGCACTACCCAGGTAAACAAAGTAAAAAAAAATACATTTTACCATCTACAGTTTTTTTTTTAGAAATGTCTCCCTAATCCCCGGTCTTGATTCAAAGATGGCTGCCATTCTGTGAACACTGCTGAACTACATCTCTGTATATACCCTGAGGAAATCTAAACTTTAAATTGATACTAGGAACTTTTTAACACTAAATCTTCGATGAAACAACTACAACTTCATCAAACTACCTTGTAGGAAGAAGAAAATCCGAAAAATAATACATTATTCAACAGGATTATAATAGATTAGCTGGCTCAGACAAGGAAATCAAACAAAGGCACCGTATGCTCGATACACTTTATACTTCTGTACTGGACAAAGATGTCGAAAGTGGAAAAAAATATGGACACAACCACTACCAAAACAAAACTTTCAGAACTGCGGTCACCGGAAAAAGATGTGATCTCGAAAGGCAAAAAGTTACTAAACTACAAGAACAACAAAATCCAGAGACTAAAACTAAATTAGATCAAGCACTAAATATGGAAGACATCAAAATTGCCTTATTACCCATTCAAGAATTAACTAACCAAATACAAAAGTTCAGAAAGTCTTGTAACCAACTACTTGAAAGAATGGAAAAATTTGAAGCTCGGATTTCTGAAAATGAAGACAAACTAAATCTTCTAGCAAAAAAAAAACAAGTATACATGATTCGGATATTCAGACTATTCAAAGCAAAATCACTGACTTAGAAGCAAGATCCAGGAGAAATAACATCATTATTAGAGGAATTCCAGAATCGGTGCAATATAATGACTTAATCCCATCTATAACACAAATATTTACAGTGCTCTTAAATGACTCTGACATGGTAAAGCAAATCATTATTGAAAGGGCACACAGAGCTTTGAGAGAACAACAAGCTTCTAATATTCCAAGACCTGTATTTGTTAAAATACTCAATTATCAGGATGTTAGCAGAATACTTGTAACTGTTAAAAAAATGTGGTGGAAGTATCATGTGGAAAAACAACAAAATCTCTCTGGCTCAAGATTTACCTTTGCAAATCAGACAAGCAAGACAGCCCTTATCTCCTTACTGCAGATTTCTCATTGATAAACAGGTTAAATTTCAAATGAAATATCCTAATTCATTAACATTCCAGTAGATGAGATTAAATATTCTGTTTCTGCGAAAAATGAAGCAAAAATTACTTTTCTGAAGGTTTTTAAAAGTGTACCTGCTTCTGACACTTGAACTGTATTTCCATTGGGACTATCAGGCTGCCTGAGGTCGGATTTGCTGATTACTGTGGCTCAAGGTCTGGGTAATCCTTTGTCTTCTTTTGAAATGCTTTAGGCCTCTTCTGGATTAATAGGATTGCTGTTTTTTTGCTGTTTTCGGCTACCTGCGATCATTTTCCGAAGTTTTATGGCTTCTACGAGCTGTCTGCATCGACGCGAAGACAGGAAATTTCTTTAGGACTGTCGTGGGTGCAGATTTCGATGTGGCGCTTCCAGAAGTCCGTCTGTAATAGTGGTCCCCCATCATGAGTATTCTGCATGGTTTCTAGGCTTAGAAACCCGACAAGACTGGTTTTTAACCTTGTAAGGACATTTTAACATCAAGTAATGTACTGTTTCAATAATTTATGTACATAGGAACATTTTTAAACACTGGTTAGTTAGTTACTACTATAAACCCTGTCATATATGGTAGACTAAAAGGCTGTATGCAGTACTGTTAAATATAGAGATTTTAGTACATTTTGCAACTTTATAATATATAATTTAACCTTTATACTTTTACTCAGGGGTGATAGCTATATATTACATTATTTACATATTAGTTTATATGAGTAGAAAATAGCAATAGTTTATAATGTATTAATAAGGAAAATGTTTATTTAAAGGTATGTGCGCTTTTATATAGGGTTATAACTTAGCTTTTTTCTATAATAGAAGGAAAACTTGTCCATTTGTTAAAATTGTATTTTTTCAAATGTTATTTTATGAGTATATAGGTGAGGTTTAGTATGTATATATAGCATGCTAATCATAATTACTAAAGTTTTGTTGCAGTAATTTATATCTTTAATATGATTTCTTTTTTCAATAACAACTAATCCAAGATGTAGACAACAGTAGTGTTTGTTAGGAAATGTTTAGAATAGACTTTGCAATAGTTAGTTTAGTTAATATAAGTCTTTACTATAGGATGTGTTTAAGGTTTTATAATTTAAGATTTTTTTGTTTCTGTGTTTCTTTGACCCTTTCAGTCTTCTTTGTTATGCAAGACCTATGTATGTCCTGGTCCGGGGTTAGAGTGGATAGGCACTGGTATAGGACGGAATGTCAAGAATGCTTCCAAATTATGTATGTTTTTCAAGCTATTTTACCTTTCCTTTTTGTTTTCCCTTTTAAACTTTTACTTTATAACAACTATTTGAATGTGGGAAGTAGACTCATGGAATGTTAAAAGACTCCAGAGCTTAAAGAAGAGGAAGTTAATTTTACACTTATTGTTGCAGGCTAAGGCAATGTTTATATTACTTCAAGAAACTCATTTAACTAATGATCAATGGGTTGATATCCAAAAAAGAAAATGGATTTGTAATAGCCTCAGAAGGTAAAACTAACTGTGCTGGGGTAGTTATAATTATTAAAAATAAATATAAGGGAAAGATTTTAGACTCTAAGGCAGATAAAGATGGAAGATGGTGTTATGTTGTTCTCTTAGCTACTCAGTTTGATAAACCTATTTTATTGTTAAATGCTTATGCACCCTGTAATGGCCAGCATTTATTCATAACATCATTATATCCAATTCTGATGCAATATGGTAAATATTATATAATTATTGGAGGAGACTGGAATTATTATCAGAATCCGAAGTTGGATAGATCTTGTCCACAAAGAGCATTTAATAAACAAGTGGTATCAGTATTAAGTGATGTTAAGGAAGACTTTCAACTATATGATCCTACTCAGTATTTAAATACTGGTAATAGTATAAATAATTATACCTTTTATTCCACGTGTCATAAAATGTGGTCCAGAATAGATTTCTTTTTGATTTCAAGAATAATGGTTAACCTGGGACCCTTAGATGTTACACATGCACGTTACTTGTCAGATCATTTAAAAATGTCATTAAGTTTTGCTAAATATCCAATGGAGGCCCAGCGGCAAAGAGGTTTTAACTGGTCTCTTAACCCAAATTTGTTGAATAAGGAGGAAATATTGCATGAAATAGGTCATCTTAAAGAGTTATTAGATAGATTAAAGAAACAACAAGGTGTACCTGACATTGATTGGGCGACAGTTAAAGCACAAATAAGAGGGATCTTTTTGCAAAAAGCTTCATACTATAAAAAAATACAAAATAGAGATATTCAAAAATTGGAAGCTAAAATTAAGACACTTGATCAAGAATTGATTCAAAATGTTAACACTCAGAGGTGGAATTACTTAAATGTCAAAAAGATCTCTTCATAATACAAAATAGTAACTTGACATTTCAGGAACATAGGATGTTAGTGAGGTATGCCAATCATGTGCAAACACCATCAAGGGCATTAGCTAGGATAATTAATCAGTCGAGAACAGCAGTACAAATTTCGGAAATAAATTTTAGAAATACAACTTATTTTAAAACTGAAGATATCATAAATGTCTTTGAGCAGATATATACTAGTACATATGGTGAGCACAGTGATTTATCCCCCTATAGAACTAGCAAGGAATTTTTACAAAATATTAAATTTCTGAAAATAGAGGACAGTATTCAAAGAGATTCAATTAAACCGATATCTGAAGAAAAAGTGATATATACAATTCAATATATGAAATTGCATAAGTCACCAGGTCCTGATGGTATCATGGTGGAATTCTATAAGAAATTTGACAATATCTTTAGCAAAATACTCTCACTTGTATTTAATTATATAATGAAGAACAAAATTAATGATCCCTATCTCAATGCTTCAAAAACTATTTTTATACCTAAACCCAATTCTGATTCTCAAAACCCTGACAATTATAGACCAATTTCATTAATAAATGTAGATATGAAAATTTTAACCTCTATTATAGCTAATAGATTAAAAAAAGTTATGCATCATATCGTGTCTAGAGAACAGGCTGGCTTTATGGCAAATAGACAAACTGGTGATAATACACTTACATTACATACTAATAGCTTATGCTAAACAGAAGAACCTTAACATGTATGTGCTTATGGTTGATGCACAGAAAGCTTTTGTCAGGGTTGATATAAACTTTTTGTTTGAAATTTTACCATATTTTAATATATCTCATGAGTTTGTTGAAGTCTTAAAAATTCTATATAGTAATCCTTACACCACATTGTATATAAACATAAATTTTTCTAAAAGAATACCAATCAAAAATGGAACACGTCAGGGTTGTCTTCTGTCTCCTTTATTATTTAATAAATACATTGAACCGTTATTCCTACACATTAAACAGAATATATACCAAAATGCCCCACTAGTTTACGGAACAAAAATATCAATGGCAGCGTTCGCAGACGACCTGAATATTTATTGTACAACTCCAGTCTCAGACACTAAAAAGATACTAAAAGCGATAGAGAATTTTTCAGAAGTTTCCAACTATAAAATTAATCTAAAAAAAAATAGTATTTTCCCATTGAGAATTCCCAAACCCTTTTCACTGTTGCCTCTGGTGGGACAAATAATGTGTAAAGATAATATTAAATACTTGGGTATTGGCTTCGCTACGGATAAGGATTTTTATGTTACCAATATTAACAGTTTGGGATCAAATAGTATCTGATTTGGGGAGATGGAAGAATCTACGACTACCAGTATTATCAAAAGTATCAGTTATCAAAATGAACATATTACCACGATTATTATATATTTCCAGATCTGCTCAGGTAGTAATTTCAAAAACATTTTTTAAACGAATTCATAAAGAATTAGCTAAATTTATTTGGGAGCCGAAGAAAACAAGGATTTCGTATGAAAAATTAATGACTCCAAAACATAGAGGTGGATTGGAGTTACCAAATTTTGAAACTTACTATTTTATAGTAAATTCAAACAGGCTTCTAAGAATCTCTAATTATAATATAACTAGCACTAAATGGATTCCTACCTGGGTAGTTCTGAACTATAAATATATTTTACATTTGAATATTAATCCTAAAGCCATACCCTTTTTAGGTAAAGAAACTTTGAAACTATATGGGTTAATGGATCACATTAAACTATATGTAACGTCCCTACAAACCTTATTTCAATCATTAGATCTTGCTCAATATATGATGGCTTATCAACCCTTTCATAGAAACCCTAACCTGAGACTAAATAATAAATGAATTGATCTTAAAGAATTCCCCTTAATAATCAATTTAACTTTAATAGATATTTATACACTTCTTAAACTCTCGGCTAATCAGATAAGAAAATAATTAAATTTACCTAAAAATTATCTCATTATTGTAAGACAAATTAGGGAACTTTCTATAAGTTACTTTAAAAATTTTAAACCCAGAGAAGAGAATATAATTAAATGCTCGAATTTGTGGCAAGCTCTCCAACAAGATATTAAATTTATAACAGCAGCAAATAATTTAATAAAGGAGTTTAAATTCTAAGATAAAGTTCTTGTGTCGAAATATTGGAAAGAGAAAATGCCGGAGATAGAAGACAGTCATATGATAAAAGCAATCGACTTGACTATAAAATCTATTTCTCTTCAAAAACCGATGTATACCCAGTTGATGATATGGAATAATGCGTATTATACATGCCTTAGCCTGCATAAATTTAATTCCAAAAATTCGCCAGTTTGTCCCTACTGCAAGGATCAATCTGCTGATCTTTTTCATATGTTCTGGAGTTGCAAATGCATATACAAACTGTGGAACTCACTAAAGATACAACTTCAGAAGATGGGTTACCAAAGTACAACATTGTCATGGGAATTCATGATTTTACATATTCCCCCAAAAGAACTTTCTAAATCTCAATGTATTGTATTAACCAATATCTTCTTATTAATGAAGCTATACAAAGCTACTAATTGGTTAGACCCATCCAAAACATCATGGAATAATTTTAGAGTACTAGCAATAAGGGATATAGTAGCTCATAAATTACTTTTGAACCAACATAATAAAATATATTAACAATCCAAAAATATGGGAACAAGTATTTAATATTGTATTAGCATAACATCCCATATTTGAATTTAGCAAAATTTTTTACACTTTTAAGAGACTCTGTAACAGCAACTGTTCATTACTCGAATTGATCTTAACCACTTTTATACTCTTTGTGTATAATTCAATGTGTTACTTGGAAGCATTTATGTAAATATTGTATATATGTTATGGAGTTAGTGTTAGTTACATTAGTTGGTAGTTTTTTCTTAATTTTCTGTATTGTTTTAATTTTGTATGGAATATAAGAAAACAATAAAAATTATTATTGAAAAAAAAAAAGAAATGTCTCCCTAATCCCCAACCACTACAAGGGAGTTTCTCAGAATTCTGGACCATATAGCCTCAATTATCCTAATGGTTTCTTTAGATAAGCTTTATGTGAGGAGGATCCAGTGTTTTCTAAGTCTATTTGGACTGAACATCAGAATCCGTTGTCCTTTTCTGTGTCAAGAAAAAACTGCTATGGTGGGTCAATCAAGTTCAACTAAATATAGAGGTCTTCCTCTTTCCCCTCCCACTCCAACTCATTCTTTAATAACAGATGCACCAGTCTTTGCTTCAGGGGTAGGGGGGCTGCTTTCCAAAGTAATTAAGATGTAGATGATTTGAGAGCCTTACCTCATGAACATCAACCTCAAAAAAAATGACAGCCCTGATAAATACATTAAAAGTTTGCAAATCAGCTATGTACCCCAGGACCTCTTCTGGTAATTACAAACAACACCACAGTAATGTGGTATATAAACAAACAAGGTGGAACCAAAATGTAACCCCTGTGTTACCTAGCCTCTCCCAAGAATCTCCTGGTAACACCTTTTTGGGTGAAAAAACATTGGTTCTTTCTTTGTATGTACCTAGCCATGAGCAGTTAGCAAAAACCTTCCCACAGCCTGTACCTACTCACACAGGATAAGGGATTATGAGATCCATATCAGCATTTTGAACTTAAACTTGACTGACTGGCTAATAGGCTTTTGATCTGTTTTCGGCACCTCTTTACAGAGGACTATATAGAACTGATTTTCTGATTGGTGCCATTCCAGAGGCCAGGACCCATCCCAAGAGGGGCGTAATCGGTTGTCCAGTATCGGTGTGAATTGCTCAGTAGTGGCCTTTCTTGTGTATCTACCAAAATCCCCTTTCCTTTCCTTTTCTTTCCAAGTGAAGCAATTCTTGAAAGGGGTATTGTACGTTAGACTGTCTAAGAAACATGTGGCTCCAATGTAACATTTAAATGTTGTTTTGCCGAAACTAACTTTACCTCCGTGTGAACCTTTAACTACTACTTCCCTAAAGTACCCAGAAGATAGCTTTACTTATTGTTCTGAACTCAGCAGGAATATTATCTGAGCTGCGATCTTTAATGTCTGTCTAACCCTTTTTTGGTCTTTCATAATGACAGAGTGACTTTTAGAATATTAATACTTTATTAATGCCTAAGGTGGTATCTGAGTTCACTCTGAAGTGGTTTAGTCATCTTCCTGTTTTCTTTTCTCAAACTAAAAACAGAGGAGAAGGAATGCTTCATTCTTTGGATATTTTGATTGAGTGGTACAGCAGTTAGCATTGTCTCCTTACAGCGAGAGGTTCTCCTGTTCGACTCTCAGCTGGGGTGCCTTCTGTCTTCATGTCCTCCTTGCATTTGTGTGGGTTTCCTCCGGGTGCTCCAGTTTCCTCCCACATTTAAAGATGTGTCTGCAGGGTTTCCCCCAGGCCTCCACTGAAAATGGGCTCTGTCCCAGTTGGACTTTCCTGATAAATATTAAATAAAATAAATAAAAAATATCTATCTGCAGAAACCTCAGCTACTTAAATAAAATAAAGAAAAAATATCTACAGAAACCTCGGCTACTACTTGGGCAAGACAAAAGAATTCACACAGGTAGAGCATCTAGAATCCACCACTGTATAGCACCAAAAAGCCTAAATTGTTTACAACTACCTCCTCAGCTAATAACTAAGAATGTAAAATTATTATTCCTAACATGTTTTGTAATACTTTGGAGCTTTTCTCCCCAAGCCTCCATGAAAATGCACTCCTACCCAGTCAGACTTTCTCAGTAAGCAAATGACGATAAATATATAAATTAGAAGTATAGAGGGCAGTCCTGGGGTATATTTTCTGTTTACCATCAATATGTCTAAGTTGCACTTGAAAATGGACAGGGATGAAATTTGTTTTATGTGGATGGGGAGTTGTTCCATAGCAGCGGTATCCTCTGTGAAATATCCCATACCCTCCAAACTGTTCTGTTGATGTTGCAGAGTGGACCAAGTATTTATGATGCCATTTGACTTTTGATGTGCATTAATTTCATCAGCAATGGGTTAGAGGATGCCTTGTATGCCAGATATAGGTCACTTCTTAGGCATCAGTAGGATACCAAGTATAGTGACAGGGCTTTAAGTTAGTCCATTTAAGACATGTTGTTTAGACCTTGTACCCTTTTGTTAAGGTATGTCTGTAAGTGTTCCAGTTGTTGCATGTGGCTGGACAGATACTTGCCAAATGGGGCATTATATTCAATGGTTGGCCTCATGTCAGCAAAGAAAAGGGGGGCAATGACATCCCTAGATCTAGAGACCATCTCTTTTGCTTATAAGCTGTACAACATAGAAGGTCTTTCCTGCAATAGATGCATGTTGGTCAAAAGTTAGGTGACTGTCCACATAAGTTCCAATTTATGAACAACTCGGTCACCTCTTAGAGACATTTTGTCAGTGTGGTAGTTCTCCTGGGTAGATAACTTCCCAAAGAATACAATAATGCATTTTTGGCATTTAGTTTTAGACCATGATTTTTTACACCAGTTATTTAATTCAGACAAACCTCCCTGCAGGATGGGTAAGTCATTTCAGGATTCAGTGACTGTTCCTAGCTTACAGTCATCTACAAGCTTAGTCAGCCAGAGCCCTTTGGTATGGACTTTTCCTTCACAAAAGTACATACCAAACAGGAGGGGTCCCAGCATAGGACCATATTTCTGGCATGACATAAGACTACAAATTTGGATCTTTCAGGAAATGTCTTATTTTCTGGGTTACAGCCTCCTTTGGATAAAGATAGGAAAGATCCAAATGTTTGGCACCCTTATGTCCCTTTTTATACCGGCATGCATTTGTACTCCAGCAGGGGGGTGAGTAGTAAGTAAGATGCTGACTGGATGGCTAGATTGTCTCTGGAAACTTTAAATAAACACTCTGGCTTAGGGACGAAAGGTGGTTGAGATGGGCAGGAAGATAGAATATGCCATTCCTCAGCACATTGTTCCAGGGTCCCCAAATTATTTCCCATTAGAACCCAGATAGCATGTGTGATGACCAGTTGGTGGTAATGTTGGGGACAGGAATAATGTGGGATCAGTGTTATGTATTGTGATTTTTTCCCCATCCTATTATGTATGTTGAAACGGTTTTGGTTTTATCCTTCTATGGTTTTCTTATTTGAAGTTTTTTAACTGTTTCTGTATTTCCATAGAATGTCATGTCCTATATGTGCAATTACTTCCCTTATTGATGTAGTATTTATTAAATTATGAGTTCTCAATAATTTTGGTGAAAGGTGCATTGAATGATAATTGCGCTTGTGATATGAGATTATAAAATAAAGGGATGTCTACAACAATTTTATTTTAAATACTTTTTGAAGCTGATGTTTTCCATTTTGACCTAATGATTGCATTGTTAGAAAAGTTTTATAATGAGTGATATCTATTTTAGGCAGGATCCTACTGAAGGTAATTCTGCATATTGTTACTATGACCACAGTGGAGGACTATGCCATGCTGAGTACATCACTGTGCAGATTCATAAACTAGAATGTGTGGTACACATACAATGTAGAGTAAGTTGTGATATAATATTTGGCAATAAAAAAGATCAGCATTGTGGGTGCATTGTCTAAATATTATTTAATTTCAAGTAACAGAGTATCAAATAAAACGTACAATTAATTTAATGTTAACAGGATCTAACCAGTATTTCAAAGTCGTCATTGTAATTTTAAATATGTTGATGTCCTCTGGCAAGCTTCAAAATTGTCAGTGGAGTAACCCATTGAACAACTGTTAATTCACTCAGCATTATATAAATAAATGACACATAGCATGAAACTGAAGCTTTGTGACTGCTAATCACTTAATAATGGGTCTATGATTGAAAAGTCTTAGGGGGCAGTATGTCTCTAGAAACTTCAAAAGAGCACACCCAAATTATGGGTCATAGTTGATCTTTGATTTTATATGACCTGAGAAATGTTAGCAGGGAAGACATGATTCCTGTGTATGACACCTTGGAACTCCTGCAAAAATATTCTAAATATGATGGTTTCCTGTCAATAATTTGTCACACATGTGGTCGAGTCTATCAATGCTTGAAACCATTCTGCAAAAGTCGGAATACCGAAACGAATACCAAACCCTGAAACTCCCTATTGCTCTGGACCCAGGAACAAGTGTTACCATGGGTCCAGACGTAGGACAAGTGTGGACAGTTAGTAATGTTAGCTTTTTATATTGTCATGTTCTATGTGCTGCTGGTAAAAAAACAGGGTGTAAAGAAAATTCAGCTGGGCTACAGTCTGTTGCCTAAGCTATGAATGCCTTGTTAATCTGTGTAGAATGCTGCTATGTACGCTTAAAAATAAACAGTTGCTCTAAATTAATTTTGTAGTTTCTAATGGATTTTATATCATGGAAAATAGACCATTTACAATAAAATGTGTGTGTGTGTATACATATATATACATATATATATATATATATATATATATATATATATATATATATATATATATATATATATATGTGTGTATATGTATATATATATATATATATATATATATATATATATATATATATATATATATATATATACATATATATATATACATACACATATATAATGTGTGTGTGTATATAGCTGCTTTCAACTTTGACATTCTTTCCACATGGTATTTTAAATTACTCAATCATTCTGGTAACATCTTTTTAGCACAGACTTCTGCTTCCACGACAGAAAATCTCCTGAATCTCCTGGCATGAAATAACCTGACACTGGAGACCACCATATAGAACTTTTCTTTTGTCAATGAGATTATGTGGTTGCTGAAATCTCAAATGACTGATTGCATGAAGCAGAGACCCAGCTGTTCACTGACATTAACAAAGTGATACAGAGCAGGCCAGATGATCTGAGCAGAAAATGGACAGTTTTGCCTAAAGGCTGATACACATGATTTCAACATACAGAAGTACATGCTTTATAAATAATGAAATTGTGGTGCTCCTTTTATATTTTTAGAGGTCACTTTGTTTAGATATGTAAATGTCTCATATAGCGTAATGTATTTTCCTCTTATTTTATTAATTTTTGGTAATGAGGAACTCAGAAAAGAATACTCCAGTTCTTTTTATAGGGAAAACCTTGGAGGAGAATAAGCTGCAATGATTTGATCAGTAGCACACTAAAGACAAATAGGAGCAGATTGATTTCAAATGCAACACTTTGCAGCCTGAACTATTGCATTGTTATATTGTTTTCAGTATTTTGTTTCAATTAGCTGGGCAAATATTGTGTTCAGACTACAGGGCTCCCAAATGCACCTTCATATCTTCCTGTAAATGAGAAGTCTAGAGCTAAAAAGAAGGAATCATTAAACGATATCACCTAAGGGTTGACCAGTGTGGCTAACGACTGAAACTTGCCTTCATTTGTTTACTTTTGTTTTGCTTTTATTATGCCTTTATAGCTTTCCAGTAATTCTGCATCAATTTCCTAACCCAGTTTATATTACTGCTTACTTTCCATATCTCTCGTGTTGAGAACTTGCCCTATCCCTTGTATTTTAATACTGTACAGGTGAAGATTTTTTTTCACTCTTACATCTCCACCTCTTTGACCACATCATTAACTTTTATTCCTTATCACCAACTTAGAACTCACTCCCCCCCGGCTTCTGTTCTGAACTCTGAAATATATTCATTCATCAGTTGCTTAACTGAGAATCTCTGTAAGATGGAATTACAATCATCCACTTTGTATGCTTTGTGGCACTAGTGGCATTTTTTGCATTTAATTGTTACTGATTACATTTATTTGTTTCAGTTGGTCTATCTTCCACAACCCCCAACCGCAGGCCATCAGTGATACTAGCGGGTTAGATATGGGATAGGCACAGTGTGGGTAAAGAGATTTTAGTCGTGTGGTATATAGGCATTGTAGCTTTCTCATTCAGTAAGGAAATGGCTGGAGTGCGTGGACTTTAGTGTTACTTATCCTGTTCCAGAGTTTAAACTTATCCCTCTTGGCTGTTGCACGTGTAGCTTTCTTGTCTTCCTTTTCACATCCCACCTTGAACTGAATAATGGGCATGCAAGTATGCACAGGTTACTTTGGCTGTAGCACTTGACAATGGATTTCCCCAATGAAACATAGATACTGCATTCATTTCATATAGTGCCTTACAGAATACCCTTTCCATAGGCAAAGTACATTTTATATAGGTGATTTTGCACCTGTTAAATGTATATATTTTTTTAAGTATAAGCGTATATCATGATGTTGGGGGTGACAGATCACTACACTGATATGTCAATGGATGTCAATTGTTTGTGCATATTTCAAAGCAAGAATATATCTTTGTTTATGTCTATATATCTGTGCACTTGTGTGTGTGTGTGTGTGTGTGTGTGTGTGTGTGTGTGTGTGTGTGCTCATGCCCCCACACGTACCCACAGACCTGCACTTCATAGAACAACACACACATGGAAATGCACACTAATGCACTACAGTGAACAGCATATGTATCAAGCTGCAGACATTGGAAATAGGATCAAAGGCCCCTGAAAAACAGGAACAGGCAGCTAGAAATGTCCCTTAAAATCGTTAGGTTGCTTCGCCATCTTTCTCTTTCTTTCCTTGCCCTGCTTGGCTGTTTCCCATTAGCTGTACCATTGGGGTTTTGCACATACTGGTCAGCCCTATAGTGTTTTAAACACTTTTTCAGTACATCTAGTCATTCAAATATTTCTCCAGATATGGCTTCTCATTTGCATGGACAAAAAAAGAGGTAGCCGCTGGTAAAAATTAAGACCATGCAACTGCTTGCATATACCCTAAAGTATGCTTTAAATTTGGACTTTTCTAAACTAAATAACAACTTGCAAGTAAACTCACAAGACCTGTACTTAGCTATAATCTGAACTTTGTACAGGTGCTGACACGTCATGCATTCACACACTCCGATGGTCTCTCCTACGCTTTCTTCTCTTTCTTAATATCAGATGCTGTGCAGTACATCAGTGATCAGTGGGCTTATCTCCTGTTACTATTATATACCCAGATCTATTTAGGACATAAAGATAACTATAATAAAAACGAGTCAACTGTTTCAAGGTAATGTTAAGTGCAGTCCTCTCTATAATTTGTATTCTAACTTAGTTTTCACAGATTGTTTTTCTTAGCACTCCCAACTGCAGGCCTCCCACTTTCTCTTTTGTAATGCTCCCTTAAAATCATCTGTTTGGTTGATTCCCCTTTGCCGTACCATTGCTGTTGTGAGCATGCTGATCAGCCCCATAGTGTAATACACACTGTATTTGATTCTTGTACTACTAGTACCTTAATTTCTGTGATTATTCTTCTTTTACAGAAACGTTTGACTTTTCTACACTAATTGTACCAATATGCTTTTTTTCAGGGCAAGACCTATCTATACTGCTGATATTGTGATTTTTATCCATTCTGTACAGCAGGTTTTTATGAATGCTATTTCTGTATTTTCTCCATTTTTTTGTACACCATACTTGTATTTATTCCAGTTTTGGCATTTGCTGTACCAACCTGCTTCTTCTAAAGTCAATAGCTTGGTCTAAATTTTCAGTGTGATGGTGTTTACTGTTGCCGTTTACTACAACTGTTAATGCAAACAGCCCTCTCTAAAAATTACAGAATCCTGTGTTATATCAGTAGTTCATTGGATAATTTCTCAAGCTGGGCTAATATAACTGTAGGCACTCCTTCCATTTGCTCCAACTCAATTGCTTTTTAGTAATGGTGTTTCACAGATTTCCTGCCCCGTGCTAGTATTATATGTTATAATTCTAATTTGCAGTGCAACTTATGGCCTATCTTTAGTTTTCCCCAAATTACTTTTAGATATTCTAGTGCTATGTTTTTTCTTGGATTGCTAAGAACCTTCTGCTGAATATGATAGTGGCATTGTAGGACTCATCCACGTTGAGCTATGTTGTTGTGCGGCGTCATCGTCATGCTGCTATTGAATTCAGGCAACAGTGTCTACCTACAGAATGGTGTTGTAGCCCGTTCCTATTCTAATAACTCCCTGCTGTAATGATATGTTCTGAGCAGGGCTGCCGTGCATCTTTAGCTGGATAAGCTGTTTTACTGCCGTTTCTGTCACTATTTGCTGTGAGTGCTTGTTTATAGGTGTGATATAATATGTTCTCTTTGTTTGTATCTTATGAACGACAAGAACTTACTTACGTTTGTCTATTGTTAAATTTGTTTCAACTGTTTATATGATAAAAATTGCTTAATAGTGTACCATTTAAATTGTTGCTGCTTTTTGGCTGTTTTATATTGTGTTAAAACACTGTTCCTATTCAAGTACTATATTTTCTTCTAACTCCTTCTGCCCTTCCTATCCCTATTGTTTGCTCTTCTATCCATCTATTTCTCTGTACTTTCAAATCTAAGTCAGTGATTCCCTGAAATCATTCTTTACCCGTGCTTTTCTTCAACCTATCCATCTCACTCTTGGTCACATTCTATACTCACTATTTGTCTGACCACATCCTTTCTTATTTTTCTGTAGGGTTTAAACACTTTTTCAGTGCATCTAGTCATTGAAATATTTATCAAGATATGGCTTCTCATTTGTCTAATCAAAAAAAAGGCAGCCGCTGTGAAAATTAATACAGTGCAACTGCTTGCATATGCCCTAAAGTATGTTTTAAATTTGGACATTTATAAACTAAGCAACAACTTGCAAGTAAACTCACGAGACCTGTACTTAACTATAACCTGAACTTTGTACAGGTGCTGACCCATCTTGCATTCACACACACTGATGATCCGTTTCCCTTTTCTCCTCTTTCTTAAATAGCAGATACTGTGCAGTACATCCCTGATTAATTGGCTTAGCTCCTAGATTTCGGACTGCTGTACCTAACTTACCTTACCTGATTAACACACTTATCTCCCCTGTTATTAGTACATACCCACTTCTATTTAGGACATAAAGATAATTAAAATAGAAAGACTCAACTGTTACAAAGCAACTGCAGTCCTCTCTATAACTTGCATTTTTACCATGGTTTTCACAGATTGTTTTCCTTACCACTCCCAACAGCATGCCTGCCCACTCTGTTCCCTGTCTAGGACAGCCCAAGATCTGGTCAATATACAAAAGCCTTAGGTTGCTTTAAGGTACGTCATAGGTCACATGTATGCTCCTCACATAGTGTAGGGCATAAAGGTGACATCCGGACATACTATCCTCAGAACTGACAGTCCTAGAAGGAATGCCAGTCAAAGGAAAACAGAGAGATAACTAGTAAATCTAGAAGAGAAATGGACCAGGGGATGAGGGAGAGAGTGAATACTACAACAGTGAAGGAAAGGACATCTATTGTTATGGTAAACTTTTTTACAACTTTACTATGTCCCTCAATTCACATGTTGCAGTATTCCTTAGATCTGTGTTTCTCTGTTGCTTCCTGGCATTTTCAATCCTCTGCTTTGCCCATTGGCCTTTCTACTGCCCCAAGGGTATTCACCAAATGCCTCACTCCTGTGATTGCTTTCTGCAGGCTTCAGGGGATCCAAGTATTTCCTTACTTGGACGACCTGCTGATTCAGGTATCCTCTCCAGATATTCTGTTGCAAAATCTTCATTTTGCCATCTCTCTTCAGAGCCTGGAGTTCACAATAAACTTTAAAAAATCTACTCGGACTCCTTGTCAGGATCATGTTTTTGTGCAGGATTCAGATGGTGCCTATGCTGGCATCTGTTTCTCCTCCCAAGGCTTTAATTCTAATTTCCTTCTTTCAAGCTGTTCTTCCTCTGGCCTCCATTACAGCCACAGAATTTCTGAGAGCCTTGGGTTTATTGGTATCCACCTCCCCTATGCTGCAACTCCACGAGAAAGTTTTAGTGGTTCCTGAAATCAGTTTGGCTATAACATATACATCCTCTAGACTTTATAGTTCCTCTTCTACATTGTATCAAGAAGGAACTTCAACGGTGAATCCAACAGTTATCTTTAAACCCAGGAATCCCTTTTCATCCCCCTCTTCCCTCTTATGAACTGTTTACAGATGCTTCAGACGTGTGATGGAGAGCAGCTTTTAACTCTCTATAGGTATTGGGGTGTGCGTGTGTGGTCACCTTTTCAACAGAAGGAACACATCAATGATAGCCCTTCTGCTTGCTCTCCAGGCTTTTCATCCTCTTTTCTCCCCAGGACCTCTCAAGTTATTCACAGACATAAACAGGAGGGAACAATACCTTATCTTCTTTGTCGGTAGGCACTCCTGGCATGGGATCTTGCTGCCCAATATCAAGTGACTCTTTAGGCAGTTTATATTCCCTCAGATCAAAGCATAGTGGCAGACAATCTGAGCAGGTCCTTAACTCAATCCCACAAATGGATGCTTCACAGGAATGTGTTTCTGGACACTGTCCACTAGTGGGGTATTCTTCAAGGTAGATCTATTTGTCTCCCCTCTGAACAGACAACTTCCTATATTTTGTGCCAGAGTCTCAGGTCCTCTGGTGTGAAAGGCAGACATTCTCTCTTTTTCTTGGAAGGGGATGTTTCTTTATGCATATTCTCCCCTTCCCTTCACCCCCACTATCTTTACCCTTACACTTCATTAATCCCCACCTCCTGCACCTCAGTTCTATCACACCTCTTAGGTTAACAAAAAAGATCGATAGCTAAAATTAGAAACTAGTGCATGGATGATGTCGTGACTTCTTGTGTGTGTGTATATATATATATATATATATATATATATATATATATATATATATATATATATATATATATATATATTATGTATAATTTTCTCGGAATGAGATTGTTGTCTGTTTTCTTTAGATAGGTATTTGTATTGTTTATTTGTGTTTTTGAGTTACCGTATTGTTATTATTTGAAAAAAGAAAATTGAAATAAAAAGATTTTGGAAAAAAAAAAAAAAAAGGTGACAAGTGCAGTAAAGTGGCAGAATTCAGCTTTCCATCACTATCAGATCCACTCATGTCTGTTATGAACCAGGTCATGGCATTTGAAAAGGCGTCAAGCAGGCTTCACACCAGACATAAGTACCTACTAATAAAATTAGAAGTGTAGCAAACACAATTATTGGTCATGACTGTAGTTTACAAAGAACACATTTAGAGGAACTCTTTCTTGGAAATCTTAAAGCAGTGGAGGTTTTCACAACTGCTTTACATCACAGAAAGGAGTTTAACTGATCATGTTTAGCTTGTTTTCATAACTTAGCTTTAAACTGTTATACATTGCCATTTTTGTAAACTGTAATGCATTTAAAGCTTCAGTGACAGGTTTTTATGTGAATGTTTACCTGCTTAAAAGATTGAACTCTTTGCAACTCGAAACACTAAGAGCTTTAAAGAAAGACATTCATTTCCTCCCCTTCCAGACTGCATTGTAGCCACAACCTCAAATTTCAGATCTAAATGTCTGTTTTCAGAACAGTAATTAGATTTGCTTGGGTTGCTCTGAACTAATCAATATGTATTGTGTCTGTGGGGGTAATAACAGTTTACAGCATGGTTGCTATAGTAAGCTACGCTGCGCTGAAAACTACAGTGGGTTTTTCTAGTTGCCTTTTTATTATTCCCTGCACTTTGTATTGTTGATATGATTGCTTTTTAAATGAGATAGTCCATTTTTACTTGCTCTTTCCCCTCCTGATAACTAGGAAGATAACTGTATATTAATTTTAAAACAGTGTCTGTCCACCTCATATAGGTCAAGGCCATTAAGGAGAAATCTGATTTTCTGGTTTTCAAAGTTGCTACAGTTAAAGCTTCTTATCAACAGGGAAAGAAATATAGAAGAAAAAAACTTTGAAGCTAGAGGGTTAAGTTGTTGCGTTATTTCTTAAAGATTTGCTTGAGGATAAAAATCACTTTTCATGGCAAAGCATAACAATGGACTAGACATTTTAGTGTGGCTTGCCCTCCCTGCCAGCAAATTGTGTAATTGTGCAATCCAGACTGACATAGCAGCCATGTTCCCCACTTACTTAATGCATATTTGTAATTTTACATTTCAACAGCTTCCTCGCAATTAAGAATACAGTGACTTGGTGTCCTGCATTAACTTCTGAGCATCTTGTTTTGAATAAGGAAGTATTCTTGATTTTGTTTCGACATCTTCACATTACTGCAACAATTATTTTCAAGCAAAGAAAAAAGAATCCATGGGGTTATGCTTGTTTTACCATCATACAAAACAATTAGCTTGTTAGAAACTGTAACCAGATAATTGTGGGGCGCAGATACATGTATCAGACTAACCATATCTTTGGTGTGCTGTTTTATTTTGCTTCATTTAATTTCATTTAATTAAGGGGTGTACAGATCTGGATGCTTCATTACAGCTGCAGCAGATAAAAAGAAATGAACGGGTGAAGGACGGAGAAATACCAGAATGCATATTCTGCTTCAGGCACCAGAAATCATTCAGCACAGTCAGACACTTATTTCACAGTAAGGTAATCAAGCAATCCATTCTCTGCTGTCTACAGCAATTGTAAGCGCTTTCAAAGAGCTGAGTAATCAGCCGTTTGTAGCAATGGGGACAAGGGATGTCTTTGGAATTGATGATGACTGTCCTACTGAAATGGAGCATCAATGCTAAATCTGAGCAACCAACTCTTGGGTTCCACACTTCATGTACTGTAACAGAAGTCTCCTGAATAATTTATTATTCATGCTGACAAACAACCAGATCATTGAATATGTCCCTAGAGAAGGAGTGAATTATCCTGTATCATAGGAAAAGCATCATAGTATGCATTCTAGATGGTGTTTTGCATTTTATAAATTCCTGATCCTGGTTACCAAATGAGATTATTGGGTCTGTACTGTGCCATGTGTACATTTTCTCAAGTTTATAGTGTTGATTCTGTTTTTGGATGTTTTGGACCTCTAAAAATATGATAATAGTTTGCCAAATCCTTATACAGCTAAGGCTAGGCTGGCATTTTTTGGTTTTATAATGCTGTAGTAAAACTAGTAAACACAATCTTTCCTGTCTCTCTTAAAATGCTTAATGTGATATACAAACATTTCATAATGAAAAAGAAAAGTTTTAGACGTTTTGTTTTTGCACGTAGGCATTTTGAATTACTGGTGCTCAACCTAGAGATGGTTAGATGACTCCAAAGTTATAAGCCAAAGTGATCATTTTATATAACATACCTCTCTTTGTCGCAAGAACTAACCCTCAGAAGCACAATGCTAACAAAGTGAAAGAGGATAACATTTGAGGCAGGAATGTAACATGACTTATGTTTACATACATACAAATATTTCAAGCTCTGGTATTAATGCACTTTAGCCTGTCAATATACCAAAACAGTTTTTCCTATAAGCACCCAGGCTGTTCTTAAAACATGCGCCTGCTTTAATATGGTTTGTTAGTGTGTTGCGTGCATCAGCTGCTCTCAAAGAACCAAACAGTACACTTCTCATTCCTATAGAAGCTTCTACATACATAGGTGGTCTGATGATTCTCTACTACTTTTTGATAACCCCAAACATTCCCAGAAGTAGTTGTCTCTAAATGCCCTATATACTTGAATAAGGTTTCCTCTTAAATATCTATATGAGACAATGTAGAAGTTCAAATGTTTTCGCCTTTCATAATAACTTAAATTATCCTATCCATGGATGCCCTTGGTGTATTTCCACAATACTCTCTCCATTTTGCTTGTGCTTGTTTTCTTGCAAGTTTTCAATATTGTTATTCCATACTCAAGTTTGGGTCTAGTGTAATTAACAAACAATGACTTTATCATTTCTGATTTCCTCGACTTTATAAATCTTTTTATACAACCTGTAGTTCTATCATTAGCTAGTTGGTTGATATGATTACAAAACTCAAAGCTGGATGTCCTTCCATATCACTGTTGTAGTATTCTTTACTAAATAGATGGCCTGCCAAGGGTTGCCCAGTGTATGGCCAGCATACCAAAGTATTAGGATTATTTATTTATTTATTTATTTATTTATATTTGTTTATCAGGAAATTCTGACTGGACGCAGTCCTTTTTCAGCAGATGCCCAGAGAGAAAAGCTCCACATCATGTAGAAGATAAATAGAGATACAAAGTTGCAGCAATAGTAAACAACATTACAGGTTGTTGGCTTTAATACAATAACAAGATACTGATTATCAACAGTATATACGGAAAATGTTGCGTTTAAGATAATTTCTTGTTGTTTATAATATTAGTAACAAAGTTGTCAGACAAGATGTTAAAGTATATTACGACAACTAGCTATTTCTGACTGTGGTTAATAGTGGCAGTAGTATAGTTGGGTTAAGAGTCTAGGTGGGTGGGAAGGGTGGGGGTGTTGGTCTGGATTAGAAGTTGTATAGACGCCACATGTTACGCATATGCTCCCTGCTCAAGGCATAGGGCATAAAAGTGACGTACGGACATATATACTGCATTAGCGTATTCTTCTGTTAAAGCTCACCTTTCAGCTGTTTCTGCTTGTCTACCATTAACTCCTCCTCTGGCCTCTAGATCAGAGGTCACGCAATTTCTTAAGGGTGCCCTTCATATTGGACCTCCCAGGAAGGCTATCATACTTTTCAGGGACCTTAATTTTGTTCCTGAAAAATTGACTCCTTTTGAGCCTGCTATTTCAGCTTCCTTACAACATTGTATATGGAAGACTGTTCTTTTGGCCCTTGGCTGTTCCTCTTCTTTTAGTTTTTCATAGGAACAAGGTGTCTATTCATACTATTACTACTTTTATGCCCAAGATGGTTAATGAATTGTGTCTAATCAGTCTATTAATTTGCTGTCCTTTTTTTCTACTCCACAATCTGCCAGTGAGAAGGTTCTTCACACCTTGGATTTGCATGGACAGCACAGATATTTAGATAACACTAAGGCCATTCACAAGTCTGAGGAGTTTTTGTTGATCTTCATTAAGATCTCTAGGATTGGCTGTTTCTATGCAAGCCATTTCTTCATGAATCTCGAAGGTTATTTCTATTTGTTACTCCTTTCATAGGAAAAAAACTTTCTGCTTTTGTAAAGGCTCATTCTACCAGGGTCATGGCTTCCTCTGGTACATTTTTTTCAAAGGATTGGATACCAATTCCATCCTTGAGACTGCTACCTGAACCTCTGTCCATACCTTTACTAAGCAGCACAAATTGTATGTTGTTTCCAGTGCAAGAGCTGGCTTTGCCAGAGTTATCCTGCATGAGTTTCTTGAGGTCTGTTCTGGGCCTTCCTCCCTTCAAGGTTTCCTCTTGGGATTTCGTACTCTCTCTTACATCAAGAATGCTGCAACTGTGATTTGGAAGGACATAGTGTAGTGGTATAAAATCTTACCATAACAGTAAATGTCCTTCTCTTCACTGTTGCAGTATTCACTCCCTCTGTTCTCTCCCTTCTGCTCTACTCCTGTTCTTTTTCTCCTCCTCCTGGGGTATTTAGTTCTGAGGTATGTATGCCCATATGTCACCTTCATGCTCTATGCCTTGACCAGTGGTCATTCACATGATGTATGACATCTATAAAATCCTAAGGCTTGGTTATACTGGCTGGAAGTTGGGCTACTCTTGGCAGTGAATCCCTTTAGTAATGAATACTGAAACAGCAAAGAAAAGGACATCTACTGTTATGGTAAGATTTTACACAACTCTACGATCTATCCATACACCCAGGTTCTGAAATGAGTCTACAGTTTCAATCACTGTGCACTCTATTAAATATTCATCTTTCAATTTATGTCTCCCATATCTCATATGCTTAATTTCTGATGTATTTATCAGCATATTATTCTCCTATGTCCAAATGGTCACTTCAATCAAGTTCTTTTGTAGACTTGTCCTATCTGTAACATATAGTTTATGCAATTTCAAGTCATCTTCATGCAGACTGTAGGAACACTTTACATGAGAAATATAGATCTGAAAGATACAGTCTAAACAAGTATGGGCCTAGGACAGAGAACCCTGTGAGACAGCCTGACCTGTCACCTCAAATTTCACCTGTCTAGTTGTTGTATACTTGCCACATCCTATTTGTAAGCTATGCAGCCATTCCATCGTATCAACATTACATCGATATTTAGTTGTTTTAATTTATTGATCAGTGTTTTGTGTATGACCCTATCAAATTCTGAAACTAAATCTATACAAATGTCATCACATCACCGTTTTTCAATCATAGCTGCTATTATATTGTTGTAAAACATTGTGTTACAGGTGGTAACAGATCTATTTTCAACATAATGCACGCTGGTATAGGGTTTCAAGTCCCAACCATTCCAGTTCAGAAAATGATGTATCCAATATTATCTTCTCCATTATTTTTCCACAGCATGAAAGTAAGCATAAGGTTCTATATGACTCTGGGTTTGTTTTACTTCCATTTTCCTTATAGACGGACTTTTTCCTTGCCTCCAATCTTAAGGAATCTCACCATATTTATACGACCTGGTAAAGAAGTGCTTGACATCAGAAAGAGTTTTTAAATATTATTTTTGCAGCATGTTTTTCTCCATTTGTATATTAGTGGTACGTTAGCTCTATCCCACTCCCAGGTACTAATGCTCCCTTTCAAGCTGGGTGTGGTTAGGCAATAACAAAGATTACATGATAGGGAAGGGTTATCACTTTTCCTTTTGGGCTGCATAGAATCACACAGTTTTTTTAAAGTATCCTGCCAGCAATATCCCTATAGTCTCTTTCCTTCAATTGAGTACCACACTAATCAGCTGACTGCTTGTGTTCCAGTGGTCAGGACTGCTGTGCAGTCTGGTCTTTTCCTCATATGCCTGAAGAAACTTCACAGCAAGGCTAACAAACCTCCTCCTGGGTAGATGGAGGTGTGCAGATAATGGTCCTGATGATGGCCAGCTATCTCTGTCTTTGTCTCTGTATCTATCTCCCTCTCTCATGCTGTTTCTCCCTGTACAAACTCTTGAACTTTGTTCTTGAACTCTAGGTACTACGATGATGGAAAAGGTGGAGCAGGGGCCACCTATTTCTCAGAAGTGATGTAAGACATGTGTACCAGAAGGAGAGATGCATATGCCAGAAAGAATAATGTATGTCTTTTGACCCAGAGAAATGATGCATATAACATAAGGAATGATCCAAGCTATGGATGTCAGAAGGAGTGGGTACAAGGGCTCCCTATTAAAATGTTGGCACTTGAAATCCAAAGTGCCTACAAGCTAAAAAAAGGTCCAAAAACACAGAGGAAGAGCGAATCTCCAAAATTACTCTTCTCCTTTTAACCTTTTTTTTGCAGGGAGGGAGCAAGCCCCCCACACCCCCAACCGTATATTTACAAACTCTGAGATTGCCATACCTCTGAGAAAAGGGAATGCTCCAAGAAATGGCATCTGGGACTTGGTATATGTAAGCCAGATCTTTCAGCCATTCAGCCTTCATATTTCAGGACATGCTCTAGCAGGTCCCGACATTTCAAATGGTTAACTGGTGGGCAGTTATTTTGTACACTGCCTGCACTAAAAGGAATGTTACAGTGCAATCCTAGAAATTATGTATGTATATGTGTGTGTGTGTGTGTGTGTGTGTGTGTGTGTGTGTGTGTGTATATATATATATATATATATATATATATATATATATATATATATATATATATATATATATAAAATCTCATACACACATATATATGTATTAGAAGAACTGGCATATTACATCAGGAGGAATGTTGTGAATGTGTCCACCAGATGGAGTGTTACATTTTACTAGAATATGTTGTGCAACTTCAAAGTGAATGCTGTTTTTACCAGAAGGAATTGTGCAAGACACAGTGTTCATTAAGAAATGCCATGGAGACATGTCATCACAAAAAAAAAATGCAGTGTGGAAATGCATGTTGAGTGTGACATCGAACACTTGACACATATGTTGGTTACGGAAATTAGCCTGTTAGAGCCTTGGCAAAATGGTTCCAGTCTGATACAGAGCTCTTAGCCTTATAAAATGGCAAGCCAAACAATCCTGTCGGTTTCCCCATCTGCTCAACGTTACCTGAACACCCGTTATGTTTTGAATGCACAGCTTGTCACAGCTTATTAGTTCCTTAGATGGGACAGGAATGGTGCAAGAGTACATCAGCTGTATCATTATGAGCCAGACAAGTACAGCAGGTTAAACTGTTTTTTTTTGTTTTTTCCTGCAGTTCTGATCTCCTGTTGCCACAAAAGGTGCATTGTTATTCATTCAGAGACCATCTATATCCTGCTAGAACATCCTCTTTTGTCTGCTAGAGTATCCAGCATAATCTTTGCAAAATAAAATAAATATATATTTCAACATGATGATGGTCCATTGTCTGCCATAATCTCTTGTTAATATGATGGATGGTTGAGTGAGTGACACTTATCATTTAATTAAGGCACCGAAAACAGTTGACTTGTGATATCATATCTATATCCCCTTTATTCATTAAGTTATTAACCTCCTCCAACACATCCAAAGACATGCCTCCCTAACATATAATTAAATAAGACCCAACATAAATCCAGTGCCAAAAGAATGACATTCCTTGTGACAACATCTATTGCACCTTCCTTTTGAGGGCTTCACTCATGCACCTTGTACTGCCTGTCTCTGTATATACCACCTTTGGAGTCCATGCACCTCTAATTAAGGACAAACCCTCCACTTAGAAAATGTCAATTTTTCAATTTATGAGGACTCAAAATTCTCACCTTTGCAATTTTGAAAGATGCCAGAGGAGATTGCAAGTTACGTTGTTATTATAATTTAATGTAATAAAATCGATACAAGTTAATTTCCTATTGGTGAATTTCATGAAACTGAATAACTAAGGCATTTTTCTAATGAAGCAGTATCCCCACACACACACACACACACACACACACACAGATACACAGCACTATTCTCTGTTATAACTTGCAAAATCCAACTAGTAAAGCATCCCATAGATTAGGTTACCACCCTGACTAAATCCAGTTTTGACACTCCTCTCTCCTCAAAACAGTAAAAATTAAGTGCATTTAAGGGGAATATGTATAAACTGTGAAACTGAGGTGTATCAGAGTGTCCTCTTCTCCTAGTTGCAGTGATCTTGTAGACAATAGATAAAAGTAGCCATGGTGCATTGAACACAGTCCCCCCCCTCGAATTTTAGACAGTGTGGAGAGACAAAGCCTCCATGCAATAATTCATAAGTATAGGGACTCAAATTTATGGATCTTACACTTATACTAGGGTGTCATAAGATCATCAACCCTAGACAGAGACTGTAGAGTACATCTTTTGAACAATCACAAATAAGTATTCTCATTAACTATAGAATATTTCCTGTCTTTTGCAGAAGAGGAAAGTATTTTATTTCACAGAGCAGATCCTCTGGCATATTTCTCCCCAGATCTATATGTCTAACTTTAATACTGTAGAAGTAATTTGCATAGCCACTTAACCTGAACTTTGCATGATGGATCCTATTGCGTTATTGGCTGGTCTTACAAATTACACTGCAAAGACCTGCATCTTGCTGTTGTAGTTGAAGGAATGGTATTTGGAAGATGATTAACCATTACTGTAATCCTATGTCAGAAAGGCCCCTAACAAAGCTGTTTTATATCAGCTAACAAGGCAGTGGCTATATGCTATGGATAAAATAAGTGAAAATGTTACAAGAAAAATAATTTGAATGCTAATTTCTGCTACTTTTCCCCAGAGTACAGTGAATGCTGAAATTTTTTGTCTTGATTACAAAAAGTTAAAAATAATTGGATTATGTAGGTGGGAGAGTATGGGAAGATATTCTATTGTAAGAGGCTGACGACTGAATATATAGTTCCCTGGCATTGCATCAGGTGCAGAAGGATTCAAGTGTTCAAGTTTTAGTAGAATTCATTGGTATTTATAATATAAGCCTTTTTTATTCCTTCATTGTTCAATATTTCACCTTTTATTATGAAATAGCTAACAACTTGCTTCTTGGGCGGATGTTAATGTTTCTTTTTACTTACTATTTGTTCTTTTATGTTCTTTTACTGTAATCGTTTCCCTGCTGACAGTATGATCTGTGAATAAGAAGGGAGATGAGACAGGTAGAGAGGGAGTTCTTTGCCAATTGACTGAAGACCCATTTTAAGGCAATCTGTTCCAGGTCACACTGTCTGTCCTGATATGATGAGCAGAGGGCATGACACAGATGCAAGTATGTGATTTCTGTAAACTCAGATATATTTTAGCACCGTGTCTCCATTGCAGTATCTCAGTTTACCACAAAAGGGGCCATTAGTGCTGGATTCCAAATGCTCTGCATTGGAAAGGAGAAAACAGAAGTGATGGTTTCTTCTCATGGCTGGGTTTGATCCCCTGACTCTGAATGTGAGTTACTGATGAGACAATGATGTCTTGTTTCACTGCCAACAGGTTCGTATTGTGTAAATATTAAATATGTGATTATTGCCCATTATTGTATTAAATTAAAGGGGAAATGCATACACTAAAAAATAAAATGTGTGTGTGTGTGTGTGTGTGTGTATATATATATATATATATATATATATATATATATATATATATATATATATATATATATATATATATATATATACAGAGAGAAAAAGAGTTCCCATACTGTATTATGGAAATTTCTCCCATAAGAAGACAGATTACTGAAGGAAAATTTGAGAACCCAGTATCCTGTGGGGCTGCCCATGGATTGAATTTTTCCACTCCCTTTCTAAAGTAGATTTGATCAAATGTGCAGTTCCACTAAAATTAGTCACAAAGGCTCTACCAAAGTCTTCCTGACTTGTTTTTTGTATTATGCCTTGCGTGGGAGTGAGTGGGCCTGACCCTAACACTGGTTTATACTTGTCATTTCTCCCTTGTTTCACTTCTGTCTGTATGTTATTAATCAGAACTTTA
Source organism: Protopterus annectens (assembly GCF_019279795.1). Lineage (NCBI taxonomy): Eukaryota > Metazoa > Chordata > Ceratodontiformes > Protopteridae > Protopterus > Protopterus annectens. The sequence continues at coordinate 1,602,778,630 of NC_056743.1, read as the reverse complement.
GGATAGCCTCTGTCCATGAACATTTTCTCTAATACCATACATTCAATATGAAAATCAGACTCCAGAGATGTCATGCGACTAACCCTGACATAGTGGCCCTTGATAATGCCCTTCTTCTGGAAGTAAGGGTGTGCACTACTGTAACTAGTATATGTATTGGAGAATGTAGGCTTCCTATAAACTACTGATTTAAATCCTTTACCAGTATTGAATATACTAGATACCTTGATGATATCTGTATTTTTTGGACAGGGGATTTGGCCATGTTAGAAAAATTCATGAATTATCTTTCTGGAACTACCACCTTTTTGCAGTTTACACATCAGGTAACATCAGAAAAATGTAATTATTTAGATGTGACTATATTCAATACTGGTAAAAGATTTAAATCAGTAGTTTATCAGTTTAGGCCCACTCACTCCCACACAAGGCATAATAGAAAAAACAAGTCAGGAAGACTTTGCTAGAGCTTTTGTGACTAATTTTAGTGGGACTGCACATTTGATGAAATCTACTTTAGAAAGGGAGTGGAACAAGTTCTCTGAATTCACGGATTTAGAGGTATTTAAGAACAAACCCCTAAAAGTTGTTTTTAGAAAAGGAAAGAACATTAAAAATGTATTAGAACATGCAGCAAACACACAGATATTTACACAAAAAAGGAAGGGGAAACATAAATGTGGTGTCTGCAATCAATGTAAACACATACTATAAGGGGAAGAGGTATATTTACAAGCAAGACACAAAACTATATACAATAAAAAATATTCTAACTGTAATTCAAAGGGATTAGTTTATTTAGTTACATGTGGATCATGTGATGCCTTTTAAGTAGGCAAAACTTCTTTTCATACATTTTATACAACCTCTTATATTTATATTCTATTATATTTATATTCTCTTCATATTTACATATTTAATACACACGTCTTTAAGACATACATATACACATATATACACTTTTATTATATTATTATATTTCATTTTAGTATTTTAGTACTATTTATAGTAACAGCACTTATCTATACATGAGATATATACATAGTTTTAACATATGCTCATACATGTTTTTATGCTTACATGTTTTTATGTTGTCCTTTTATAGCAGTTTGACTCTGTATCTTGGTTGAATATAAATTTACATTTTTAAATGCATGATGTCACTAACTGAGAGTTAATTGAGTGTGTAAGTACTTAAGTAATAGAATGTTTTATATCGATGTCTGATGAAGCAACTAAGGTTGTGAAAGCACTCACCTCTCTTTAATGCATTTTATTTGTTTGTTTAATAAAGACGTTATTGTGTGGTTCCCGGTATAGTTTTGTTTTTACAAAACTGAAAGGCAACTAAAACGCAGAATATATGAACATCTGAATGATGTGAGGAAAAGAATAGTACAAATGCTTTGTATAAACACACATTAGAGTGCAGTAATGCACAATTCTTTATTTCTGTAATTGAAATTGTTCCCAAAGAGGCAAGAGGGGGGTCCCTGGGAAACTAAATTGGAATTCAGGGAAACATTATGGCAGATAATCCTGGAAGCTAACAAAACCCCAGGACTCAATGATTCTATTTCAATTCTACCTCTGTTAAAGTTTAGGTGTGCAAAATTATAGAAGTTGCCTTTTAGAAATTAGTTGTGTGTATATATATTATATCTTTTTTAAAATTATCATTTTCCCATATTTATTCTGTTCGGGAATTAATTAAATCATTTATTACATTTATTTATTTTAATTATATATGATCATTCATATTTATATATTTGATACTATTATAACATTATATGTGTACATATTTTAATTAATTCTGGTGATTTTAATATACTTATACATTCAATTCATTTTTTAGAATTTTGTAATAAATAGTGATATGTTTTTAAAGATACAAATCTATCAGTTAGTCAATTAAGGTGACTTGTATAAAAGAATGTAATCGGAAGTGTTTTATATCATGTCTGAAGAAGTCTGAGGGGTTCTTGGACGAAAACGCCTTGTGCAAATTCAGCGTTTATGCTTGTGATTAAAACATTTCTACGTACAGTGCTTCCATTGTCTGGTTTTTGGTTATGACGTCACAAGACTGACATGCATGTATTATCTTTTCACCTAAAGTGCAGCAAATGGCAGACAACAGCAAATGTAAATCATGTAAATATATCTGTTTTAAGCATGTGTTAGTTAAGTCAATATCTCTTTTGTTTTTTACAATATTTTGTAATTGTATGATAGCATAAAAAATAGCAAAGACTCCAGCAAAAACAGTATTCAAAAACAATATTATGCATAGTTACGCAAGTTAACGTTTATTACAACTGCATTCTAATATCAAGTTGCAAGTATACTAACGGATGACTGAAGGTACGAGTAAGTGCTAAAAGAGTTGAGGGTTAAGTGTCTGGAATGCGCAGAAAGAAGAAAAGTAAGTAATGTGAGCTCAAATCTTTCCAGGCTGGAATGGGTAGTTACAAGGAATGTTGCATAAAATAAAATGTTACTGGTACTGAAATTTATAAGGTCAAGTAAATGAGACTGGTCACCAGGCCAAATGGCTTACATTTTTCTATGTATTCACCTACAGCATTAAGCAAAACGAACAAAAGTTTGCGAGTAAATACTATGAGTACAGTCAGTACATGAGCTATGGTATGCAGTTAAAATAAATTATGCAGGTCCCTTTACAAAAAGGGACGGTACAAATAACTAATAGTAACAGTAAACATCTTTTCAAAATGGGTAAAAGCAATTCCTACCACAACTTTGACAGTATAGGCAACAGCAAAAGCTTTAGAAAACTATTTTCTCTTTTTGAAAATGGCCAAAAAATGAGCAAATGTGTAAGACCAAAGTGTCAGTCTAGGTAACAGCCGAAGGGCAAGCATAAACAGTACTGCAATAAAATGATGTATACTACAGGGGGAAGGGCATACTTTTAATTTTACACTAATTGTGTAAACAGAACTGCAAAACGGACTTAAAAGTAGAAAGTGTTAATATGTTTCAAGTAATGTAATTAGCAGGCTTCAGTTTAGTGCTAGGTTTAAAAATTGGACTGAGTGTACATTACAGCCATGTATATACAAATGCAAAAACAGTCTGTGCAAGCAAGTGCATTCTGTACAGTATATAGTAAATGGTTTATCTATGTAAATAGAGTAACAAGTCAAAGCTTGACATTTGTGACGTGTTTTTTTTTTAAAAAACAAGACTGCAATGCCTTTGCAATAAAATCCTCAAGCATTGTCAATAAATTACTGTATAAGACATCACTGTATAGAGTGATATTAAAATTCATCCAGTTCTAATAGTAATGGTTGTCATCATTGTGTTGACAATATTAAACTGTGTTAACTTGCTGTTTTAAAAGAAAACCAAGTTTTGTTTCCCAATGTGTTTCTAGTTAATAGCAATATAATGTAACTAAAAAGTACATACTAATGTAGACAGTTTGTATTTAAAATAAAACAGGGAATGTATACAGTGATAGATATGTATAAATGCATGTGCACATCTATTTGCTAGTTAGATGCATATACACATCTGCTGCTATAATATATGTAAAAAATAATATAGTTAGTTAAATATATGTATTTCTGTTTGGTAGCATACATATATTCTGGTACAGCTTGAGACCAGCTGAATGTTCAGTGTCTGGAACATGCTTCAAGGACTATAGATAAAAATGCAGCTGCGAGACAAGGCACGCAGCATTCAGCACAGAAATCTGCATTTTATTTGCATCATTCTGAACATCAAAACAGAGGGAATTACAATATTTTACAAATAAAACTTACTTAGGAAAATGCTACACAAAACAGAACACAAGACAATTTCAGTTGTAAAAAGCACACAGCATGTACCTTTGGGAGGATAACATTTAACACAAATATAACAGCATGGTTATCTAAACAAGGTCAGGCATACATAAAAGTAGAGAAACAATCAGACTGACAAAACATTTCAGTAAACAGCTATGTTTTTGTTAGATGCTGTGCATTACCTCAAAAATGTAACATTTCTGACAAGGGAAGACATCATGCAAAAATATCAGTGTATAGACAATAACACAAAAATAAGAATAAACTCAACAGGGAAAAAAAAAGTATGATTTCTACCAATACTCTGTTTATTTGTATAAACAACACAGTAATACAAGAAAAATGACCATGGGTTAACATACTTGTCATTTTGGGTAACAGGCCAGTACTTCATACAGATCAAATGGTAAAAATACTATCCTATGACAGGACAGCAATACCAAAAACAAGTATTGCACTTCAATATTACATTTCCAAGTTTTAAAGATACCAAATGCAGATTTAAAAGAGCTTGGTATAAAAACTAGTAAAACAAGATATCTAACAGATTATACATTTACAAGCACAAGGAAATCTTACTATTTAGTAAGTCATTACAAGTATATTTAATAGATTACAATTTAGTATAAATGGGCAATGTTGCCTTCAAATTTCAAATGTTTGTTAAAGTGGCACCGCAGTTTGTATGTGTGGTTTCAAATAACCCAGTGTTAATAGTAAAAGACAAACACAGAAGCAGACACTGTCCATAGTTGGTGGGACATATTCAGAAGATGGTCCTCATCTGGGACCAAATTGCTAAATTAGTTAATATATCCTGTGTTAATAGTTTTAGGAGTCATAATAATAATGACAGCTTGAAATTGTTTTATATGCTGCAGGTTACAAAGAGTTGCAATAACTCAACAAGTTATAATTGTAAATATGAGCAAAGTGGTAAATGCTGTAAATAGCGATGCTAATAAAACAAATGCAGTCTTTTCTTTAACTGAAGTTTAGTCCGTTCCTCAAAATAAAATAAGGGGGACCTGAAAGGATAATAGCTCACTGTCTTTTCACTAGCATGATTATTAGCTTGAATAAAAGCTGCAAGAATGATATGAAATATAAAGGGTTAATTTAGAAGTAGTGTAAAATGCAGAAAAATAGTAAGTGTGCTGGCAACCATATATAGCTTAGTTAGATTTTCTGGCATCCATGTAAAGGAGTATGTTACTGAGAAACAAAGTCTGTAAAAATAACTGCGCAGATGGCAGCTGGAAGGACATCAGCGAAGTAAAGAGATGTAACATGAAGTTTCAGATAGTGCTGGAACACCACGTTTCAGATAATGTAAGACTGAGTTTCCATGGATCATCAAACTACAAAGAACCAAGAACAAGAGAACAAAGGAAAACTGTTATAGAACAAAAGAACTGTTATACATCAGACTCTGAAAAAATATCAGACCTTTTGGTATAAATGTGACAGTGCATAAACATGCTTTGGGTATTTGCCATAGAGAGCTGACAACATCTTTGCTGCATGCTTGTAGATCTGAAAAGGAAATGTGAAAGTAAAGAGTATTAACTGAAACAGTTGCCTTTGTGTATTTATTGTACTCGGTACAATACAGTAATAAGACTAGTTGATTACAATAAATAGTTAAATGAACTATGGTATGCATGCTTGTAAATGCAAGTAACAGTAAGAAACCAACAGGAAGACGTCATATAAATTTTTCACTTACGTTTCTCTCACTAGAAGACCGATCAAAAAAAAAGAAAGGACAGATGTGAAACTGACAACCAGTGTTTTACAAACATATAATAGAAAGCAAATAAAATAACTAGTTTCTGTCTAGATTTTCTAAAATTGTTCAGTGTGTATGAAAGAAGAATGTAAATACACATGCTCTCACCTCTAGTTGTATGCCTGTTATAAGAACAGAAAGAGACAAGTGGCTGAGAGTGTTACTAAGCCATAATTGCTAGATGCTGCATCCTGCAAGTGTGTGTTGTTTTAGGTTTAATTGGCCTTTGCAAGAACATTACTGATGTCACACTCAAACCCCCTTTCTCTGTAGAATGGAAGATCAGTAATATGTTATTGATTTGTTTCACTTGTTTAGTATGCATCAAAAAATGAATTTATTTCCTTAAGTGTTTTCATTTAGATCATTATAATTGTTCCAAGAAGCAGTGCGACTTAAGTAAAAGTGACCTTTTTCCTTTCTTAACTTTGTGTTGTTTCAGACCTCTTCATCTTGGAAAGACTGTACCTGAGTGTCAGACAGTTACCTTATTAAAGCTTAGGCTTCTTCATTTAATAAGATACTGCAAGTTTACTTTTTTGTTGCATGAAAAGGCCTTCTTGGCAAAGGTTTAAAAGAATAATGTCCTTATCTCTGCCTCCTTGTGTTGTTTAACTGTGTGGATTAGAACCTTGTACTAGAAGGTTCTAATAACAAGGTAAAGCAGTGCTAGCGGCTCAGCAGGTAGCACATTCCCCTTTACTACATTAGGACTGGAAAGTTGTGGGTTCTGTTCCCACCCCAGATTACTAGATTCATTTTTCCCATGAGTGACACTGCAGTGCAGCATTAGGTGGTGCTGAACTCCTCAGTGTTTCATCCTTCAGATGAGAGGTCACATCTGCCTGAGTTGATGGTAGCTCAGCTGGATGTCAAAGATCCCATCGCACTTAGGGTAGGGGTTACTTTGTTTACACATCTTAATACTATATACATTTTTGCATTATTTACTTACTCATATTCACAGTATTTACACTTTCAGTATCACATTAATATTTATATTTCTCTTATTTTCTAAATCACATTCTCATTGCATTAACAATATTCCCTTATTCATTTATTTTATCTGTTTAACTTTCCCTCTACTGCCAACCTTTCTTTCATAACCAGATTTTTATTTCAGCTAACACATATTTATCTTCTCTGGTTTTATTACACAATTCTTACATTACTACAAACAATATTGTGTCCTATTTCAGTTTCACATGCACTTCCTTTCTCATACTTTACATACACACCCCTTAGAGGTGATTCAGTAGTCAGGGACTTAGGGACACACATAGATAGATAGTAATCTAGCCTTTGATCATCATGTGTCTACAGTGGTGAGGAAATCATTCTATGTTGCATAGCTTATAAACAAAGGTATGTCATCTAAGTCCAAGGAAGTCATTGTTCCACTGTATTCAGCATTCATCAGACCTATCATTGAGTACAGTGCCCCCTTTGGTATGTACCTAACTAGGCATATCCAACAACTGGAATGTCCACATAGGTTTCTCACTAAAGGAATACAGGGCATAAGTAATTTGGCCTATGCAGACCACCTCAAGGACCTATCCCTGTATTCTGTTTCCTACAGGCTTTTGAGGGGAGATCTATGCCTGGCATACAGGGCGTTGTCAGACCCCACTCTGATGGACCTTCTGCATATCCACAAAATAGTACCAGAATTACCTGTTCTAAAGACTTAAACTTGCCTGTGCTATAAATAGGATTTGCTGGAGAGAGAGGTATATATCCCAGAGACTAGCCTGTCTATGGAACAGGCTCCCCATCCATGTGAAGCAGAGTTCCTCCCTAATTTAATTCAAATGCAACTTGGACAATTGGATGGGAAAATGGAAATTCATCCTTGGTTTGGCACATGTGTCTCTGATGCAAACAGATAACCTGTAAATGGTTCATCTCCCAGGCCCATGCTTAGACTTATCAAGGGTATCAGAACTCGTCAGAGATTTGGTATGCATGGCTAGGCTTAAAAAGGCCATTGTGGTAGCCAGCCTAGTAAACACCTATGAACCTATAATATTATAGCCATATCTATATTGTTGAATCATTCCCATTTATACAACTATTTAAAACTTTCTTCAACATCTTTCATTCTTTTTACCTTTCAAAAAAACAGTGTTTTGTAGTTCTCATTCATTACACTTTCTTTTTTTCTATTAGTTTATATTTCAACTTTTTCTTTTAGTGATAATTTATCCCCTAACAACTTCTCAGAAAAGCACCTCCCAAAACATCTGCAATCTTTTTCATTCTATTTTTACAGCATTCTTAACCTCTTCCTTTGAGTAGTTCCATGGCCACACCAAGTAAGATCTTGCCATGATTGTGTTATACTACTCCTTCATTTTTCCATTCTTGTTATTTCACATATAATATTTTTCTTATGTTTTTCTCTTTCGGTTACATTCAGTATTATTTAAAACAGATGCACATATGCAAAATATCCTACATTCTTTTTAATTCAAACTTCTTTTTATGAGGTATCACCCCTTTTTAATCTGTTCAATCCTGACCCCAAATAAAAGCCAAAAAAAAAAAAAAACCCTCCAGCTCATTCTATTTTAGCTGGAAACATATACATACCCAAAATATGCTAGTTTCCCAATATCTAAATATTTAACATATATAACTTTTTCTTAAGTGATAACTTTTCCAACAAACCAAGAACATTTTAATTTATTGCAATATTTCTGTCTATTGCCCTATTATATGCTCATACTCTCCAGAAGTCACTCCCAGTACATGTATTTCTTTCCTTATATAAAATATGCTATTCATTTTCCTAAATTCTTAAATTCACCAAACCCCAAATCTGCAATTTAGCTATAATCCAGCCTTTTTTTTAACAATTTCAGTCCTTCCCACAGTCTCATTCATGCAAACCTAATTTTCACTACAGTAACCAAATTATTTGCATATGATGCATATATAGATGTAACAATTCCTTTCTCCATCCTGCTCCTTTCATGCTGCAAGGGCATTTTTTTGCATTACTGCATACTGCATTCATCTCCAGTCCAAAAAGGCACAAACTCAAGAAGCATTCTTGTTTAACTCCTCTGTTATTTCTAAAGTTTTCTTCCTGTCCATCCATCCATTTACCATAACTTTCGCCTAGGATTTTTATAACCCATTTTTACTACCTTCACTATTTTACCTAATCTCATATGCCTCCTATGCATCTTCCACATGACTTACCCTGTCACATGCTTTTGCTACATCATGTTCCATCTCACTTCCTTGTTTTCTTTCAAATTCCTATCCACCACTTGCCTTTTACACCCTACCCCCACCCCCTATATAGTGCCATTCCCTGGTATTTATGCTCCACCTAATAGACATTACTGAGGTCAGAAGGATCATCTTCATAGATTCTGCTTTTGGCATGCTGCCTGGTTTTGGTACATCCATTAAACAGAAAATAGAAGAGCCCAGGATATGGGTGTCCATTATAAACAGACAGGAGCATCCTGAAGCCTTGCCAGACTGTCCCACTTGGGAGACAGTCAGGGGTCAAGGCCTTCATTTCTTTACTTGTCTGTCTGGAAATCCATCAGCCATACAGATGGATAAGGATACTCATTTTCAGGGGATACAATATCCCCTTCCATTACCAGCCAACATTTCCCTCCCTACTATGTCTGGTGCTGCTCAAACAGGAAAATGGCACCACACTGCTTTAGTGTTTATGGTATGAGCTTTAGTGGGAATGCTATAAGTGTACTTTCTTTTCTATATTTCTCTTCTATCTTGATATTCTCCTGAAGAGTTCTTAGATTTTTAATGACATTTCTTCCATTTCTTAGTGTGTGGTAGCATGATACCTGTAGGTGTCATTTTTGTGTCCAGTTTAATGATGAAAGCAAACATCAGTGTGGGTGAAAGTGCTAGAAAATATTCTTTTGTTGAAGAAATTTTCTATTCCTCTGTCAAAAGAAGTTCAGATGCCTCCCCCCACCACACACACACCTCTCAACTTCTTTGTTCTAGAGGGCAAAGGTCCAAAATTGGAGGCAATTTTTAAAATTACTCTAATTCACTTAAAACTTTAATAGAATAGGTTTTACACCAACATACATTTTCTGAACAATAAAACGTATGAAACTCTAATGTCTGTCATTAACTGAAGTATGAAACTTTAACATCTAACATATTGATGGAATGTAATACTCTGTGATTTACCAAAAAAAAAAAAAAAGACTTTTTTACAAAGGTTACGAGGGTCAATATAAGGCAAAACCTAAACCTCTCAGAGAAAAGCAAATATAAAAAAAAAAGAGGGACATTCTGCAAAATTCTGGACAACTGAGAGGTATGTGACACCTCCATCTCTCCTCAAGCTACCCTCCCTTCTTCTTTAAAAAAAAATTATTATTAGAAAAAAAATTCCATTTTTAAGAAATTAGGTGGTGGTGCTGTGGTAGTGTTGTCGCCTCACAGTAAGACGTTGTCCTGTTCGATTCTCAGTTAGAGCGTCTTCTGTGTGGAGACATGCGTGAATGGGCGTACCTGAAGGTTGTGCGTCACAGCTGGCAACTCAGCACGTAAAAATCTACTGCCAATCATTAGCAGACCGGAGTTCCGCTGTGGCGACCCCTAACCGGGAAAAGCTGAAAGAGTTGCAGAGTTACAAAGTTGAGTAACAAAAACCAACAGTGGGTGGTATCTGCTTCCTGTCAGAGTGTAGCCCACTTGTGTGGTGGGTAAAAAATCAGGACGGAAGAACACTCTTACTGGAATAATTATTACTCCTGGTGTTTCAAATCTCAGTCCTGAAAAGGACTTAGCTATTCCTGAGTAGTCTTGAGGAAGACTATTTTGTATCTTAGAAGGGTCTTTGTGGTGTGGAGAGGGGGTCCTGAGGAGGACCTTTGTAGTCCTAACAAGGACTTTTTGTGTGATACCTGTCAGGTAAGAGGTTGGGTTGCACCGTCTGAGTCTCCCCCAGAGCAGACCTGGTCTGGCACACTTTTCAGGAGACTTGAACCACCAGGAGTAATAACTATTCCAGTAAGAGTATTTTTAAGAAATTAGGATTTGTCTTCATAAATATCGAAAGATTGTCATAAGTCATCCAGACCTTCGGGTTTTTCAACCACACAGCCTCCATAGTAAAAAGTCCCTCATATCTAGAAAATTCCAGCCATGAAATGGTAGCCAAGACTAATGGCAATTTGTCTGGAGAATTTGCGAAACTCCATTCAATAACTACACATGGCTGAACAAATTTTTTATAAATATATATATATATATATATATATATATCTATCTGTGGGAACACTACTAAATCTCGAACTTTTGAAATCTCGAATTTCAAAAGCTCGAGACCATGTAGCCGAAACCCCACATTACCGAAAGACCAGAAACACGAAATTCAAAATCCCGATGTTAATGGTGCTGCGTTTCAGGTAAGTATGTGTGTGTAAGTGTGTTTGTGAGGGGCTTTAGTGTGTGTAAGTGTGTGTTGTGACTGTGGTGTGTGTGTGTGTGTGTGTGTGTGTGTGTGTGTGTGTGTGTGTGTGTGTGTGTGTGTGTGTGTGTGTGTGAGGGGCTGTAATGTGTGGGTGTGAGTTTGCCTTGTGTGTATGTTTGTGCGATCTCGAAGTTAGAATATTAAAGTAGGGAGGTTTGTTTGGTTATGGGGAGAGGCTGTGTGTGTATGTTTGTGCGTGTGCTGTATGTATGTAGTACTTCCGCAATTTTGAATTTTGCGGTTTTAATATTTCGGTAATGTGGGGTTTTGGGCTTATAGTCTCGGTATTTTGGGCTTCAGGATTGTGTAATTTCAGGATTCAGTAGTGAATCCATATATATATATATATATATATATATATATATATATATATATATATATATAGGTCTACTACACATGATCAAACATTTGAAAGTGTTTGACTTTCATATGGCCGAGACCATATGATCAAATATTTAAAAGTTTGAACATGCGAAAAAAAAAAAATAAAACAATAAAATAAGCGTTTGTAGCAGGGAGCCAAGCCCCCCTGCACCCCCCACATAGGGAGCTGCTCCCTCCCCTGCTATTTAAATATACCAACTCCAAGATTGCACTACATTGCGGAAAAAATAAATCTTCCTGTTCCACGCTGTATGGAGATCTCTATTCAGACAGTTCGCATTTTTAAAAGTTCGATCATATGGTCTTGGCCATATGAAAGTCGAGCTTTTAAAAGTTCGAACATCTGAAGGGGACCCACATATAGATATTTTTACATTTTTATCTTGTACATTTTTTAATTGGATAATTGAGTCTATTAGTTGTTGTTGTTGTCTTTCGGCTTTTCCCGGTTAGGGGTCGCCACAGCAGAACTACGGTCCATTAATGATTGGCAGTAGATTTTCACGAACGCTGAGGTGCCAGCTCGACGTTCAACCTTCAACAAAGGCACGCCCATTTATGCATGTCTTTCGAATACCCACCCAACCACAGGGAGGACATGCAGACTCCACATAGAAGGCACTCCCCGCACTCCAGCCGAGAATCGAACGGGAGAACCTCTTGCTGTGAGGCAACAAATTAACTCACATAATTATCTAATTAAAAATAATTACTAATACTCATAATTGAGTGTATTAGTAATTATTTTTAATTAGATAATTATGTGAGTTAATTAGGAATGGTATAAAAGTAAAGTAGTAGTTGCATTTTTGTATTATATTCTGAGAAATTCTGAGGATGATAGCATTTAAATAAAATTTTGTATGCTAAGTTTGCACGTCTATTTTCATCATTCCTTGTGCTATTGGGTCCAGTACTTTTGTGGTTCTTGTTGGATAGTACTGGTGGAAGTACAGTTTTTTTGGTCCATTCAATACCTGTTACTGAATCTTCTGCTTCAGCTTCTCCGGGGGTTCAGATCTATTCTGCAGCATTTCTGCCATTTATGATCTGATGACCACTATCATTTGTGTTACTTAAAGAACCTCTGTGAATGTGATGTTGTATACTTTTTATTGTCTTGTGTAAAAACAAAACAAACAAACCATTTCCATTTGATATACCACTTAGTTACTTGAGTTGACTTTTTTGCACCAGTTTATCTTATGTTGTCTGGCTCAGTTTTATCTACTGTTGATATAGGTTTTATAGAGTAAGTCTGTAGACTGGATGATAGAACTCTGTGAATGCCACAGTTGTCTTTGTGGTTTTGGGGTGTCAGGGGGTCCTGCCAAATGTTTTCTCCTGGTATTTCTTTTTCACCTAGTACCACCAAATCAGGAGATGGCAGTTTTGACACCTGCTTTGATACTCATTTTATTGTGTCACTCTGTCCCATAGTTTTTCATAAGCCAACCTTCCCAATGTCTCTGTACTCGGTGGCATAATGAATCCATCTCTCTGTACTAGTTTCTCTAGAGCTGGTGGTTCAGATGCCTACTCTGCTACCACTCCCAGCTCTCCCATTTTCAGTATCTAGTAATCCAATGCCCATATTTCAGCTGTCAGCAGATGTGACTATGTTTTTCTTTTCCATGTGCTTTTCAGGTGCCAACAGCATACAACTGTCAGTCCCCTCCATGCATTTATTTGCTTAAATTTTGCCCTATAACTGTCCTAAGTAGCATCATTACCTTTTTCCATCTTCCTGGCTAATTATCTTTTGAGATAATATTACTAATCTTCAGTTTCCATGCCTTCACCCCCATTGTGGTCCTCACTCCCTGCTGTAGTTCGAAAGAAAGTCCTTGCATATTTAAAGTATGAGCCTTCACTAAGAAAACACATGTAGTGACTCTGCAAAACCTAGCATAATGGCATAAGGAACCTGATTTAGATTTACCAGCTCAAGATATGGATGAGGGCAATGAAATTAACTTTACTCCATCTCCCAGATAACCTCACATTCAAGGAGTTATTGCTGTTAATGCAACCAAGAGGGTTGGCATACTAAACCAATTTTTATTTATGAACATAGGTATGATAGACAAAAACGTAGAACAAATGCACTTTATAAACATATTGTTCACTTTCCTGGCCACCATTTTAAGTTTTGTGTTATAAAGCACGTTAAACATCAAGTTCAGGGTGGTGCCTGGAAAATGTGCTTAGAAGAATGGGATTATGGTGGCATATATAACTTAATGCCACAGTATTCCAGGCTTAAATGACATTATTTACATACAACCCCTTTTAAAGAGAAAAGTGTATGTCAAGTAAATAATATTATTTTATTTTCTTGATGTTTATATTAACACAATTTGTGATGTTTACTTAATGTAATTTTAAACTCCAAATTGTAGTTTCATGATGTAGATAGCGCTTTATGATTGGTGCAGTAATTATCTTCCTACATTGTGATTTGTCATGAGTTTCTGTTTTATGCATAAAATAAGGGTGAGCTTTGTTACTTTTTTATCTGAAGTCCAACTAATTTGTGACAAAAGCGCTTATGGTATTAATACATTTCTTTTGTGTTTGGTCAGTGCTGATCTGGTTTTACCTTAACAGTCATCCTTATTATAAGTTAAAGTATATTTCAAGATAAACAAAAGGGAGATACGACAATCATCTAATATATGTAGCTTAATTTATTCATCACATATCCTAACTTTCTGTTATTATCATTATTATCATTCATAATGGCATGTAATCTCTCAACTGTGTCTTAAATGAAAGGTTTAGCAGACATATTCCATTGAGATCTAACAAATTCCTTGGTGTTTTCCAACATATTAATATTGTATCCCCTTTCACAAAAATCTTTAATCATATCAGACATATTCTGACATTGATCTAAGTTAGTATTCAATCTACTAGCTCTCAGTAGTTGACTTTTAGCTATCCCTTTATATGTGTGTGTGTGTGTGTGTGTGTGTGTGTGTGTGTGTGTGTGTGTGTGTGTGTGTGTGTGTGTATGTATATATATATATGTGTGTGTGTGTATATATATATATATATATATATATATATATATATATATATATATATGGGTCTACTTCATAACATTGCAATTTCATAACATTGAGACCATAACATTGAAAATTCAAAACACTGAAAACCCAAAACATTGAAAACTCAGAACATTGAAAGTGTGCTTCATAACATTGAAAACTACATTGCACAAGTAATATCACCTGCACTTACAACACTTAACTAAGAAACACACTTTCTACTACATTTCTGCAGGGGGACAAGCCCCCCTGGTACCCCCATGTTGGGGGCTTTGTCCCCACACCCCCCTGTAAATTAAATATACCAACTCCAAGATCGCACTATAGTGGAAAACAGTTAATTTCCTAACCTCAGTGTATGGTGATTGTGATACAATGAGGTTAGGAAATTTACCTTTTATACTGTAGTGCGATCTTGGAGTTGGTATATTTAATTAATGGGGAGTGTGGGGACAGATCCTGCCACATGGGGGAGTGCAGTGAGGTTTGTCCACCAGCAGAAACATAGTAGAAAGTGTGATTGTTAGGTGGTGTTATAGGTGGAGAGGATGTTATTTATATATGCATTGTAGTTTTCAGTGTTATGAAACACACTTTCAATGTTCTGAGTTTTCAATGTTCTGAGTTTTCAATGTTTTTGGGTTTTCAATGTTTTGGGATTTAGATGTTTTGGTTTCAATGTTATGAAATTCAACGTTGTGAAATTTCAGTGTTATGAATAGACCCATATATATATATATATATATATATATATATATATATATATATATATATATATATAATCTATACTGCTGGTGGTGCTGCGGTAGCGTTGTCGCCTCACAGTAAGACGTTGTCCTGTTCGATTCTCAGCTAAAACGTCTTCTGTGTGGAGACATGCGTGAATGGGTGTACCTTCATTGAAGGTTGTGCATCAGAGCTGGCAACTCGGTATGTAAAAATCTACTGCCAATCATTAGCGGACCGGAGTTCCGCTGTGGCAACCCCTAACCGGGAAAAGCCGAAAGACACAACAATATATATATATATATATATATATATATATATATATATATAATATCTGATGCATGCTCTGAGAGTGTAAATATCTAGTAGATTGGACTTCTTTATTGTCACTACCTGTAACAAAAATACCATTGTTGAGATATATGGTGATGTCCAAGAAATTAATTACAATATTGGAAGACTTCATATCAAAACATAAAAACGTGGTAGATTTCTGCAGATAGTCAACTAAATCATGTAATTGTACATCCCCACCTGTCCATATGAAAAATATGTCCTCTAGAAACACTTATAGAAAGCTATACATTTAGTGTATATTGAATCAGGTTTATAAATTAGACTTCCTTCCTAACTTAAAAGTGCTAAATTAGCATATGTGTTTGCCATGGGAGTACCCATGGCCACACCTAACTTTTGCCAAAAAAATTCAATATTAAACATAAATACATTATTATTTAGAATTCCTTCTAATAAGATACACATAGTAACTTCTGAGAAATGAAGATAGAACAGATATGTACATGATATGTACATAAACATTCTCTAATAGCTTGGACAACATACTCATTTGGTATTACAATACATAAAGATTTTATATCTAATGTAACCAGAATAGTATTGAAAGGACTGTTATTCCTAGACCAGAGACAGAGTGCAGTTAGAAAACCATTACTGTCTTTAATAAAACTTCTACAGAAATTCAGAAAAGGATTCATTTGTGTCTCAAGATATTTTGATATAACCACTGTCATCTACTTACTACCGGAGACAATTTGGAAGACCATATATCAATGGGATGACAGGACTGGATATATACATATAATTATAAATTTCATTTGTAATCGCATTCTCAATCATTACATCATATAGAAAACATATACTCTATTAACTCATTGAAATGTATGTATATCAGATAATAACATAATTGTCTCTGTCCATGATCACTGCATGCCCCCTTTATCTGCAGATTTAAAATGTTAGAGCTATGTATGACACACTATTAACTACTCAAAATATCTGTGTATGTAGAGTGTGTTATTTATAAAAGTAGGACTCGTATGATTTAATGATTTGAGAAAGTGATTACAACTGAAATGCATAATAATATGTACATGTCCAATCCTGTCATCCCATTAATGTATGGTTTAAATGTTAAAATAGTGTAAAACCTGTCCTAAAAATGAAGCAGGCATTCCATTTTTAAGTTTTTAAGAAATGAATTAAATGCAATATTTCTTGTTTTAAATGCATTTGAACTTTTATAATAGCTCATTAAATGGACAAAGATTTAGTATTCTTGGATTACAGTGTACATCATTCGTAGATCTGGTATCCTATCTTCAGTAGTCTGTTTACTTCTTTCTGAAAAAACTGATCCATCTCTATCTTTCCATTTACTTACACCTGCATCCTTTCCACATTTTACCTCTTCTCTATAATAACCTCTCAAATATGGAGAAGAAGCTTGATATTGTTTCAATCAAATCCTTATTGAAATGTATGGTAATGAAGGATTAATTGTTTTTTTTTAATTTTTGATGTTACTGGTCTAGATGTTATCATGTGAATGTATGAAATTCTTATAAATTGTCTTAATTTGCTTAATTGTTTTTACCTGATGAAGCATTTTATTTCAGACATTTTTCTGTATTTATTTAAGTTTTGTTAGTTGTATTAACAGCTGATTACCTAATTAAGCTACCTAGTTTGGAGCTTAAAGGCAGACAGAGTAATACTTAACTTGACCTGTATTGGTAACTTATTCCATAGGCTGAAAATACATCTAGTTATGAACCTTTCCCACCAGCACAGGTTATTTGTTTTCTGGTGTTAATTTAGGTCTCTTGTGCAGGCATTTGCAGTGGGTTTGAGAACAAATAGGAAGTGAAATAGGATGGGGTCTTTCACAGCTTGAAAAGCAAGACCGAAGTCATCTTGGAACCAAGTATAAGGAGATTTGTGCTAATCTATATGGATAGCTGAAGTCTTTAAAGCCTTCAGTCGTCTTGATTAAAATCACTGGGCCTCTCCAGTTGAGCAATATGCCTGGATTTGTATATACCAAAAGGAGCACTGCATTCCATGATTGGTCTGATAAGGAAAGAGTACAGTGATAAGATGTCTTCTTTGGACCTTAAAAATATTTGCTTGAAAATTAACTGAGTCAGACAGAAGGAATGTTGTAAACATGATGATCGAATGACAAAAAGGTGTCCACATAAGTATCCAGTTGCCTTATGACCATGTCTGTTTGAAGAGAAGTACTATTTATAACATATGAGGTGGGTGCAGATTTTTTGCTGAATGTATTGTGCTGCATTTTTTTGCATTTAGCTAGGGACCATTTTCAGTACACCAGGTATGTGCATATATTAACTGGGAAAACTACTCATGTACCAACTCTTTTGCTCAATGTTTTCTGGAATTCATAAATTCCAACGCCTTGGATCAATTTATTCACACCCCCACCAGGGGCAGCAATATCCTAGACCTGGTCATTACCAACATGGGCAACCGGTGTTCCACACCAGAGGTCAATTCCTCTTTGGTCAGATCTGACCATAAGCTAATCACCCTAGACATCCACATCCTGCCCCCACCCCCAATTAGGGAAACCACCGTAAAAAACTTCTCCAAAGCCAACTTCACACTTCTTAAGACAGACATGGCAAACTTCATGACACCCATGCAGACGGACAATAGAGGTATGACTGCTGAATCCTACACAAATGCACTTTATAAGCACTTAACATGAGTGCATGGATCATGCTATCTTTAATAGAACCAAGATGCTATCCACCAAAAAAAGGAAGCCAATCTGGTGGTCCTCTGCCATAAACAAACTCTAGAACAGAAGAAAGAAACTATTGCAAAAAAGAGTAAAATCCCATGACTAGAGGAACTCCCTGGTCAATCTCAGTAAGAAGCTGAGATCCCTCATAAAATCCTCCAAAGCTAGTTATGAAAACAAAATTGCAACTGACTATAAAGACAACCACAAAGCATTCTATAGCTATGTCAAGAATCTCAATGGCAACACTCAGATCTGCTCTGAGTTACAGCACAGTGGCACTAAATATACAGAACCAACTGATATTGCCAACATCCTGGCAGATGGGTTCAGTGCTAACTTTACCTAGAGGGCCCATCTCTATACCAAAAGAATGGAAAGTTCCTGTAATCACAGCTGCACAGGTAAAAAACACACTCTCCAAAGCCAATAACACAGCATACATGGGACCTGACAATATCCCAGTCTGCGTTCTACATGAACTACAGAATGAACTGGCAACCTACCCAAGTACCATGTTTAATCATAGCCTCACCTCAGGCTTTGTGCCCACTGAATGGCACACCATGATGGTTATCCCACTCCACAAATGGGGAGTCACGATGGACCCTGGGAACTACTGCCCCGTTAGCCTGATGAGCCTGGTCTGCAAGGCCATGGAACGTATCATCATGGAACTCCTAAACAAAGACAATGGTAATCTCCAAACTCTGGATCCTACCCAGTTCGGGTTTGTAAAAGGAAGATCATGTCTCCTAAACCCGATTGACTTCTTTGAAGCGGTTACCAAAGCCATAGATGAGGGTAAGGTGGTTCACACAGCTTATCTAGATCTCACCAAGGCTTTCAACACCATCCCCCACTCTGGAATTATAGATAAGCTCACTAAACTAGGTATAAATCCCTATGTCACAAGATGGGTTGCCAACTGGCTCAAGGACAGAACCCACACTGTAGCAGACTCCAAATCCAACTTCAGACCAGTGACAAGTGGAGTACCACAGGATTCAGTCCTGGGTCCTCTCCTGTTTGGTATCTACTTCTCTGAAGTTCAGGCTAACACAGGAGGTCTTTGGCTAACAAAGTTTGCAGAAGACTGCTAACTAGGAGCCATAATCAAAACTCCTAACGATGTGGACATACTACAAAAGGGCCTCACTGAGACAGATGCCTGGTGTCAAAGCCATGGCCTGAAGCTCAATGCCAAAAAGTGTATTGTCATCCCCTTTGGTAAAAACTCTGTACCCATGAACTACCACATAAGTGGTAGTTTACTTAATGCTGAAAGTGTGATAAGAGACCTTGGGACACAGGTGGACAGTAGTCTCTCCTTTGATAATCACATCACCACAGTGGTCAGGAAATCCTTCTACATGGCTCACCTCATCACAAAAGGTTTCTCATCCAGAGAAAGAGGTCATTGTTCCCCTCTACTCATCACTCATTAGATCCATTATAGAATACCTCACCCCTTTTGGGTATGTACCTCACAAGACTGGAAAGGCCACAGAAATACCTCACAAAGAGGATTACTGGCCTCAAACAGATGCCCTACACAGACCGTCTCAAAAAAACTCCACCTTTACTCCGTCGCATATCGCCTACTCAGAGATGATCTCTGCCTAACATACAAAGCTATGTCAAACCCAGAGCTGTTGGACATACTCCACTTAAAGAAATCCCAATCCCTCTGAGCTACACGCTCTAGGGACCTAAACCTTGTCACCACGATAAACAGAACATGAGGGATCACTTCTGTGGCTCTGCTCAACAGGGGCACAGGAAAACAATTTTATTGGGTGGCGAAAGCCAGGGTACCTTTTTGGCTAGGCTTATATAGGCCCTAGGGCTATGAACCTATTAGCCCTTGTTGGAGGTGTTTTGTGTAAGCGAATGAATGGCTGCAGTTTGCAGCTATCAGAAGCTTGGTCATTCATACTTCTGAGATATTGGTTTGTATGTCTACAAAACAAATACCAAAGAAAAGAAGGAGCACCATAATCCCTATTATACCCCACTAGTTACATTTTGTTCATTCAGATATGGTTCTGGCAACTTTCACAACTTGTAGTCTGGTTTGATCTGGTCTGGTAACTAGCCAGTTTGCAATCCAGCAAAGAATGTAGGGGGTTACATTGTTTGCCTAATTTTTCAATAATACCACCATGGTGACAGAGTCAGAATCTTTGGCCAGGTCAAGATAAGAAGCATGCACAGAGTGACTAACCACTGTCCACAAACAATGTCAATTTTTTCCAAGAAATTTACTAGGTGCTGGAGACCAACCCTTCACAAAACTAAACTGAGTAGGGTCTAGATCAGTTATGTTGCCTATGTCTGTATAAAAGATTTCTGCTATAGTATGTCCAATGGCTTTGCTATATTTCTTTACTACAGAGTCCTTGTTATCAACCATATCCTCACATAATGCTTGCATATAGCTTCTTGCTTATATGCTTATTAAAAATTCAAAGTGTCTGGTTTTCCTGATTGCTTATGTTACAAGTGGGCCTTTCAACAAGCCTCATTTCTTTTGTTCATCATGTCTTTCTCACATGATAGTTGTTTTCTTTACTTTCACTGACTTGGTTCTTACTGTTTTGAGCAGAAAAATGCCACCATAGCAGAGTATCTTAGATTACAAAGTTAGAGTGTGTCCTTGGGAGAGAAGGGGTAACTGGACTAAGAAATGCAATTAGTCAGATAATGTAAAAAGTCATCAAGTAAGAAACAAAACACTGTCAGACATTTTAATTTGTACCTATTCTGCAATAACAAGGGAGGGTACAGGCATGTGTAAGTTGTTAGCCTGGGATTTGCTTTCATTCAGCTGTCTGACAGTAATTTTTTACATAACTCTATACAGCTTTTATAAATTACCACATCAGTTACGTTGCACAAACCTTTACTATGCTTTCCACTAAATGGCTCCACTGGAAAAAGTCATCACTGCTGTGCTGATTTCTAAAAGACTTCTTACGTCTTCAAACCCTCCTGCTGTATTTAGTCTGGAAGAACAGGAGCCTAAGAAAGAGAATACTACACCTTGGCCTATGCTAGCAACATGCAGGTATATAAACGAACTGCCATCATAAGTATTTAGAAGGACGTTGCCCTCTACTACACTCCTGCTTCAGAAGTACAGATCATAGATTCAGACGTTCTTACTAAGCTTATTGTTAAGGAGACCATTAAGAAGCTCAGCCAAAGATTATTTCTAACTATATGGCAGAGGGCAGGTTTGACCAATTAAACTTTGGCTTATGAATCCAGCACCCTTCCACTGTGCCATTCCATTTTCGATTACTGACTGCATGTTGCCTGCCAGTAAGAAATACAGTTAAATGCATGCGTGTACTGTATTCTAGATGAGGGTCTCATGAACTTGCCAGTACACAGGCTGATTATATGGCTTACTTCAGCTATAGCAGGGCATCTGTGTTAGTATTAAGTAAAAGATCAGGAAACAAGTTAAGAAAACTAGTTGTTGGGACACAGAAATGTATGAACCAAAGTAACATGACTATTTGCTGGCAAGAGAAAGAGAATAGCATAAAAAGCAGAAGCTGAGGAGAATGAAGTGTGACAGGTGGGTATGTCTGGGTGTAGTGATACCCTGATAATCAATAACTACTTTATAAGATATTCCAGGAGGAAAACCACACCGTGTTACTCATGGTACAAGCATCTTCAACAGAACTAACAAGAAAAAATGCAGAGAATTCAAAAGGATTTGACAAGCCTTGCAAAGTAGTCAGGACAGCAATAACATCATTTAGTTTAAAGTTACGTCAAGTAATACATCTAACAACCACATACGTGGCTCACATTGAAGCATTAAAAGCACTTCCACCAAATTAGTTATTCGATGAAGTCCTGTGCACAGAAAACCAAACATAATAAAGGTACAAAACACTAAAACTGCTTACGGTAGTGCATAGACGATTTATATATTTGGGCACAAGCCTTCTCCTCTTGTACTCTACTCTGAGGCCACTCAACCTTGCGGAAAGAGGAATTGTCCCTGGATGTACAACTTCATTGATGAAATAGAAAACAGTTCAGTAATTTGTATTACAGGCTTCAATATTTTGATGCGTCTAAACAGACCAATTAGCAGCCACACCAGTATTAAGGTACTTGGAGTCTCATTTCTGGCACCCCAAGCAAAGCAGGCAATGCAAGAAGGACATAATTGTCTTTAGAAACACAATAAGGCACATAGGAGATGCATTATCTATAAAACTAAGTCTGGTGGTGGTTTTACTCTGTTTAAAAGTTTGGAGAGGCCTTACATGAAGTACCGAGTGTAGCTCTAGGGATTTCTTCTTTGTGAGAACATGAAAAAAGACAAGCACTTTATCATGACTTAAATAGAGTGTGGGCTGTACCTAGAGCCCTGTGAAGGAACAAACAGGCAAAACAGAAACGTTGTGGGCTTAATAGATGTATTTAAGTATCCCAAAGCAATAAGTGAAACTCAGAAAGGCAGTGTCTTTCAGGAAAAGGTCATGTGCACTGGAATTTGCCATAGTTTGAAGACATGGCTAAAAATATATGGGGGAGGTAGTGAAGGGCAATATGAGAGAGTGTTTTAGAGTGTGATTTGAGAATTACATTACTTTACATAATTCAGATCTTATTCATCTTATGCTTTTTCTTTCTGTTTTCACATGTCTTGTTGCAGATTAGAACATGAAACGTTTTATTTCTTCAGGTTTTCTTGACTGGAGATTTCAAAATTCTCCTTATTTGAGTTGCCTTTTTCATTACTAGTTCGCACTGTTTGTGTTTTTGTGATAAAGACAATGAATTCTAATTCTCAGTATTAAGGAAGTAAGACTTGCATGCTGTTTTCCCTTCAGTTCATGGTAAAAATAGCTAGTGAACTTGTAAGTAAGCCCAGTGGCCAGTGCAGTTCTATTTTCACTGCTGAGAATGAGACATTGGCCTTTCCTCATGTAATTGAAATCCCAGTAAGTATTCCAGCTACATTGTGATCTCCACTGTGTTCGATTCACAGTTGCTAAAACTGTTCTAGCGTATAGTGAAAAGTCAAGCTGAGTAAATGCAGACTGCAGCAGCTTAATTTATTGAAGGGTTTGGATAGACTGAAGAGTGTGACTGCTTCTCAAACCAGATCTGATTTATTGTGTTATCCACTTTCTCGATGCCTTACAAGTTTTCTCAGATAATGCAACCCCAACCCCCATTTCCTCTCTCCATTTGGGCACGTTTTACCTCTGAACATTTCACTGTTGGTGTGTGTCCCTGGTGTGAACATTGATCATTCAAGTCTCAAAACAGGGTTTTAACTCCGCAAGTACTTCCCAGCAAAGATATTAGCTCATTATTTCTTACAACTTTGTGTGTGTGTATTTGCCTGTATATATCTGTATATATATATATATATATATATATATATATATATATATATGTGTGTGTGTGTGTGTGTGTGTGTGTGTGTGTGTGTGTGTATATATATATATATATATATATATATATATATATGTGTGTGTGTGTGTGTGTCAACTTTTTCTTTTCGAAAGCTCATACTTTTGAAAAGAAAAAGTATGACCCCATTTACACAAAAGTGTACTTTCATGAGTATTACAAAAAAACCCACTACAAAGGCATTTATGCAGGGGGGGAAACCTATATATTTATTTATGTGCGAGTGTGTGTGTGTGTGTGTGTGTGTGTGTGTGTGTGTGTGTGTGTGTGTGTGTATATATATATATATATATATATATGTGTGTGTGTGTGTGTGTATATATATATATATATATATATATATATATATATATAAAATCAGCAAATGCTTAAAATAGCGAATGCTGATTTATCGACCCTCTTTAAGCGAAAGCTGAAAATCCCGAACACTTGGAACAGTGATTTTTTTTCCCCAGGGATTCTTATTTCAAGACAAAAATGCTTAATGACTAATACATTTTGGTTTATTTTTTCCTCTGAGTCTTCTGTGATGTCTTTGGTTACAGTAGCATAGGAATTTATTTGTGGTTACTAGCTGTTTATTCTTGCAATCTGCCTCTGACTTTAAAATACTGGCATATCTAGATGTTTGTCTGACCAGCCAATAAAAATTGTAATGTAGCATGCAACTAAATCTCCAAGCACTACAGAGGATTATGATCAGATTTCCGATTGTAACCAAACATTGTGTGTTCACAACATGGATGCCATGATTCGGTTCGAGAGCTTGAATTTTTTGGCATTCATGTCTCAAATACATAATAAGAGAGTTATGATTAGAGAACCAGTCATAATTCTCTGTGATCCTGAAGTGCAATCACTGCACAGGAAACTTAAGTGAAACCGTGACAATTGAAGCCCTCTCTTTACAACCTCCTGCTCCTCCTCCATTTATGTCCCCAGATGACCTGATTCTTAAATCTACTAACAATGAATTCCCTGACATACCACAATTTCAACGTTTAGACAATAATCAAGCAAATCATACACTTACGCTAACAGGGCAGTCATCAGTGCTTTTATATCCTGTGTACTTTTGGCTGAAAACATCCAACTATAACCACAGTATGCTGCCTGAAAGTTTTGAATATACTGATCCTTCATTTATCCTATCCCACTGCTACCTCCATATTCTGACAACACTGATCTAATGATGCCCACATTTACAATATCCTGCACTGTGAAATAGTATGATCCCTTACCAAGTTGAACACTGTCTCATTTTGTTTGACCAGTAGACTAGACTGCATATGCTGAGTATTTAGCTTAGGAAATTACAGTAAACCTCTTTTACTTGCATGTCTTTGTAAATTGCTTTGCTCTGGCTATAGAGTGATTGCACTCAGTTATAAATTGACTTATAAACTGACTCGAGAGTGGATAGCCTGCTACACTCAGCTTCGCTCCTATACACCCCAATTCCCACCTTACCCCCTCTTACTCTAATATTGTACTTCCTACATACACATTTCACTTGTGCCTTTTTCCAAAGCCCTCCCCAAATCACTTTACTACTTCTACAGATATAATTCTATTTCTTGTTTTCTACTCGATTATCTCTTTTTAATTTCTAGCCCCATTCCCAACTATTTTCCCTTCCCATACTGCTTTGCATTAAGTCCATTTTTAATCACACCTTCACTAATAGTAGCTACGTATTCAACATGATTTCCTTTTCTTTAACCACGTAAACCCTTATTTTTCTTACTACATCAGTGTACTCCAGCCTTTAATACTCCTCTGTTCCTATATTCCAAAGATACTAGGACAACCTACCACTCTTCTTTTTTAAACTTATACTTCCTCAGACTGACTCTACCTGCTCCATTCACCATCGTTCCACTCAGGCTCACTCCACTTCTCTAACCCACCCCCAAATCCCATGCACCTTCACTATTCCTAATTTTAGACTTATCCACAAAACACACCTCATTAACTACTCATCCAATCACATCAGTATTGCACATAATTGCCAGTTAGCCACATACTGTAACACAGATTGCTTTTCTTCACCTCAGTACAGCCCACCCCTATAGCAGTCACACCCTCATTAGATACTCTCTATACCATTCACTAGCACAACACTTGACTCCAAATTAAATACAAACACAATGTTGGTGCAACAATTTGTACTATTTACTCTAACTACCCCTTACTTTTCTACTTTTACTATGAAACACATCAGGTCATAACTGTCTACTCCCCCACTAACCCACTCAACACCACACCCCATACTTCTTTATAAACAACATCATTATATCTCCATACCTTTACAACAGCTCCAGTACATAACTCTTTACATATTAATGTACACACTCAGTTAACTTCACATTTACTGCACAGATATGTTAAACTACTTACCAAACTCTTACACCAATTTCACCTCCATTCTACCCTGATCAAACTAAATGGTGATATGCATCCTAATCCAGGACCTCAACCCCTTAATCAAACCCCTCTCACTCCAAACAACCCTTACTCCCCAACCATCACTAATCTCCCATGAAGTAGCTCCAATATCTTAATATTAAACATGTACCCAAGAAGCATCCCAAATAAAACTCATGAATTTCATTCAACTATAACCCAATACTCTCCTGAATTAGCACCCCTAACAGAAACATGGCTAAAACCCCACATACTGGATAGTGAAATTCTAAACCATGGTTATAACATCCATAGACATGACAGGACTCATAAATGAGGTAGCGGCATAGATGTAATATATAAAAAATACTATCAAACTAGAAAAACTTCAAATCAACCCCCAGACCTCTTGAATTTTAAAATTATAATCACCCGCCTTCAACTAAACTCCAACAAAAATATCATTATAATAGTTATTTCTATACCCCCAGGTAACAACCCAGACATTATTGAAGACCACCTTTCTTGGTGTGCCTCAGCCTTTCATCAAGAAACAATAATAATGGGGGATTTGAAATCCCTCCTATTTTATTAACCTCCATGGTTTCTGCCAAATGATATAATCCCCTACCAGATTTGACAAATGTAGCAAAAAAAAAAAAATCAGTCATTGACTGGACACTTGCAAACAAACCCTCTTTCTGTCACCAATCTGGTTGTCTCCAAGATGGTTTAAGTGATCAGCTACTCACTTACGTTTAGTAGGGCACTGCATTTGCCCTACTAAAAATCATTGACGTACTTGTTCACAACAAAAGACATTTCTCCCCTGAAGTCTTCAAATTCCTCCTGCAACAATGTGACTGGTCCTCTTTAAGATATCTACACATTGACTCAGCTGTTCATTATTTCAATGCGAAATTCCTCAATATTCTAAACAATCAAGCTCCCCTTAGAAAGACCTGTTCTAACTCCAAGCACATGCCATGTCTTACCAATGACACCAAGCAGTTTGTCAAACAGAGAGAGAGAGAGCCTAGTCCCTATACTACAAGACCAAAAATCAAGACCCTCCTCTTACCTACCTTCAAATAAGCAACCCTGCCAAAAAAAACAAATCAGGTACAACAAAAAGCTATACTGTACAACAATGCAGCAAAGACACCAAAACAATCCCCAGAAATTTTAGGGCATCATCAAGCACCTACTAAAGCCTGGACAGATCACAATCCAGCTCTAACCACTACAAATTTCACAGATAGCATTGCCTCACAATTTAATTCACACTTTATCATCTCTACACTCTCCCTAGTAAAAGCAACAACAAACCCCCCTATCTATTCCTAATGAATTAGACAGAACCCTCAATTCCTTTACAATCAAATCCGTTCAAACTAATGCTATCAGAAAAACATCTTTCCAAAATTAAGCCCTCCTCCCTCACAGCTGACCACTTCCCCAATCAATTTCTAAAGCTAGCAGCATATGCCATCTCCTACCCTATATCTCTCCTAATAAAACATTCCCTTGCTGAGCAGTACATCCCCAAACTCTGGAACGTCTCTTGTATCATCCCTCTTCACAAAGGCAGCTCCTCTACTGAGTTCTCAAACTACAGACCAATTGTACTCCTCCCTCCCATAGACAAGATTCTTGAAAAATGGATACACAGACAAATCCTTGACTATCTACTAAGCAATAATCTCATATCTGCATCTCAACATGGCTTCAGACCTAAACACAGCTGCACACAACCACTGCCCTTATCAGTTTTACAAACTCAATCAACCAGCTTAGAAATGACAACTGCCTTGTCTATCTTTGTTGATATGTCTAAGGCCTTTGATACAGTATCCCACCAAAAGCTACTAATTGAGCTAGCTTCCTTAAACTTAACCCAGCCAGCCCTCTTCTGATTTCTCAGCTACTTAACTGACCACCAACAGGCAGTTAAGTGGCAAAATGAACTCTCTACCCTATTACCAGTCTCTGTAGGAGTACCCCATAGCTCAATTCTCGGCCCATTGCTCTTCACCATATTTACCAACAGGCTC
This sequence comes from Protopterus annectens, assembly GCF_019279795.1. Lineage (NCBI taxonomy): Eukaryota > Metazoa > Chordata > Ceratodontiformes > Protopteridae > Protopterus > Protopterus annectens. The sequence goes on along the minus strand of NC_056743.1, from coordinate 1,602,750,385 downwards.
AGGGCAGCCACACGGCATACAACCATCGTTCAATACTCAGAAGACACGTCTCTCATATGTTCAGCTCCCTCCCTTACTAGAACTCCTACAAACAACCCAACAATCTTTCCAAGACATTAGAAAATACCTCTCAGACTCTCAACCGGACTCCCAACTCATACTCAGTCCAAATAAAAAAAAGCTTATTCTCTTCACTAATACCAAAGTTCCTGATAACTCCCTCCCATTCACCATCTACTCTGCAAATAAAACTAAAATTGAACCTATCCAGCATACCAGACTCCTCCGAGTCAAAATTGACAACAACCTAAAATTTGACAAACACTCTATCGAAAAGGTTCACATTAAGCTAGACTCACTATACAGAGTCAAGCTATGCCTAACCCAGGCCACTAGACATTCCATATCTAGGACTTCTCTACTCTCTACCATTCTATATGCCTCACCAATGTTCACTCATTTCAGAAAATTTAATTTAAACTGGAGTTCTGATACAACAAAATTGCAAGAATCGCTACTAACCTCCCTTACAGCTCACATCGCTGCACAGTACTTAATAAAGTAAATTGGATTGAACTACCCACGTTCCTATCCCTCAACAAACTAACTTTCATTCATTCCATCTTCCAGCATCCAGACAATGTCCAGCACTCAAGAGCTTAGTGCAGCCCTGTTCAAATCATAGGCCACTAAGATCCTCCAACAAACTACTACTCAAAGTAACTATGTCTAATAATTATTACGGCAACTCTCTATTCTCCCACCAAATGTCGAAGTCCTGGAATTCAATGCCTCAAACAATACTAAATTCTAGTAACACATCAATATTTAAGCTACTGCTTAAGGAACACCTAAGGTAAAACTGGCTTTGCCCCTGCACTAATCCAGGTTGATCCTTCTGTCCATCCTTTTTCCTAAAACCAAAATCTCTCCTCCCATTCTAAATTCTAACATCCAGACTATCCCTTCTCTCATAGAATTCCAATTTCTCTCTACCTATCTCAAGCTCACTGCTGTTCCTATCTTTATCTATCAATCTCAAGCTTCGTAGAGTTTCATCATATTCCCTTCTCCTTCTACTTCAGCTCAATATTGCCTTAGCGATCACTGTTTAGAACAAGTAACAATCAGGCATATTTTTGTATGTATACTATACTTGTATCTCATAAATATTTACCACCAATAACATGATATTGACCTGTTGATGAGTCATTTCTCTATGATGGCACAAGCTATAGTTTGTTAGCTTTTTTTTCACTTTATATTACTCTCTTAATTTTTATTGTTTAATCATAAACGATTTACTACCTATATTTACCAAAGTTATGTATTCTTGATTATTATCAATTTCTCGTATTGTGTGCAATGTGTTTTTGTAATGGAGCTTTTCTCCTTGGGCCTCCGCTGAAAAAGGACCACTGGCCTAGTCGGACATCCCCAGTAAAGAAATGTAAAATAAATAAATAAAGGTAGCCAAAGTACTGTTTCTTTCTACCTTGAATAAGGCAGAGAACCTATTACTATGCTATACAAATATTTAGCAGAGAAATATGACTTTTTAGTCAAATATGTGATGCTTAGCCCACATCTACTGAAAATGTTTTTGACACAGTGACTGACAGTGTAAATAATGGTGGATTTTTGAACTGAAATAGCATGCTGCTACTTCTAGTTTGGCAAAAACTGCAAATGTTCTTAAATATACATATGTGTCTTAATTGTAAGCATGTACAGCTGACACATCTTTCATGAAAGTATAAATGTATGATTACATGTATACATAATACTAACCATTTTGTTAAAATGCCTTTCAGGTACAGACAACTCGACTTATGATTGCTCTTGATTTATTATTTTGGTGTATATTTGTCTTTACAGTTAAGTAACTAACCAAGCTGATTATATTCTTAGTTGAGTACTGGTCTGTGCTGAGCCTGGGTCATGGCTGAAAAAGACCTGTGCTTTTCCTATACACAAAAATAATACATTAAAACAGCCTGCCGATTTTCCTACCTACTGCACAAGTTGCATGCTTACTAAACTGTCAGCCTTCTTTATTTTTCTACCCAGCATAAGAATTACTTTATGTATGAGCTGTATATTTCTTTTTTAATCTCTTTAAAGTTTGGTCATAAAGCCCTTTCAGAAAATTATTCTAGTTATCCACTAATCTTTTTGTGAACAAGTGCTTAAGAACATTTGATGTAAGCAGATAGTAGGAGACCCGAGACTTTAAACTGCCCATGTACCCAGCTGGCCTACATTGCAGACTGCAACTCTCCATCCTCCTCCACCTGCCTCAGGATCTCATAAATCTCTCTGGGACTATCATTTTTCTTTGTAGTAGGTGGTAGGGTCCTTCTATTCTTTCTGAAAAAGTACTTCCTCATATCCAGCCAGAATAGAGCCCCATTTATCTGCTAAGCATGTCTGCCTAGTCTATTCTTGCTCCTTGATGTGAGGTTAGGGTTACTGTCCATCTCTTTATAGGACGGTCCTGATTTAATTTAATCAGTAAGCAATGCATGTGCGAGTCATAATCAATGATTATGCAGTCATACGGGGAGGGCATACTAGCTTCCCTCCAGTGAGACAGACCACTTCTCCCCAACCCAGGCAGTGGGTTAGAACAGAGGTTAATGAATAAATAATTCTAGGGTGTCTCCAGCTGCAGTATGCCTTACTCACCTGAATGTCTGCATGCTATCTGTGAAAAGGGGTGCATGGACTACTGTTGGGCTGTTAAGGAAGGCAAGCCAGAAAGATGCAGACTTTCTCCATCCCAGACTACTGAGTTACTAAAAGCTGTTTGCCCCATTTATCACTCCAGTGAGAAGTCTTGTGACTAGAAAGAAGCACATATCACACCTGCTCTCAAAGCTGTTCAACTATAGTCTCACATTTAGAAACAATGTCACTGCCAAAACACCAGATAAACGCCCCAATTCCAGAATATATGATAAATAAACAATCCCATAAACAATGGAGCTGTAGCGAAGCAGGTATATTCCAAAAATAGTAGATTTATTTCCAAAACATTGTTATCAGATTAGCACTGTCACTCATATCATCAGATCATGGATAACAAGCCAAATACATTACAAGATATATATATATATATATATATATATATATATATATATATATATATATATGCTACTACCCAGCTTACTAACCTATCGCATTCAGCCACTAATCAAGCCTCAAAGTAAAAAATACAAAATACACAAGGCTTCTCTAAACTAATATAAAATCCATCTATACAAAACAAAACAACACACAACATATAACATTTAAGAAACTTATATACATTTAAAAATACTTATATAAAAAACTTATATAAAATACATCTTTGTGCATATGTAGTTCACCCATTATACTATCCCAGAAATTATAGTATCCTAAGAACTATAATGGAAAACTATAGAAATATGACCTCTACATGTTCATAATGTATATCTTTTATTTATTTATTTATTTATTTATTTTATATTCCTACGTTTCCTAAGCGTGGGTTTTATTGAGGCTCTTTCATTAAGTCCAAAGCCTCTATCTGCTCTCAACCTAATTATCCAATTATTCTCCTTACATTCTGTATGATTTCTAATATCACCCCCATGTACACTAGGTATAATAACTTCTAAAGCCCTAAATAAAAAGTAAGCTGGGTAGTAGCATATATATATCTTGTAATGTATTTGGCTTGTTATCCATGATCTGATGAAGCTCTATGAGTGAAATTGCTAATCTGATAACACGTTTTGGAAATAAATCTATTATTTTTGGAATATACCTGCTTCGCTACAGCTCCATTGTTTTTGGGATTGTTATAGTCTCACATTTGTCCTTTCAGTACTTACAGTAAAAGGAAATGCTGTAAAAGTGGCAACCATCTTGACTACTAATTACTTTATGAACCCCTCACTCCTAAATCCTATTCAGCATAGCTTTGATAAAAGGATATAGTGCTGTAGGTACACTTTTTTCCCTTATAGTTAGTCATTAACATGTCTGCTGACATTAGTGTTTTCTCTAAAAATGCTAATTGGCCCCACTAAGGCAATTTATTTGTTTTTTTTGTTTTATTTAATATTTATTTACCAGGAAAGTCTGACTGGGACAGTGCCCATTTTCAATGGAGGCCCATGGTGAAATGCTCCAGATGCATGTCTTTTGTAATGTGGGAAGAAACTGGAGCACCTATGGGAAAGCCACATAAATGCAAGAGGACATGCAGACTCCACACACAAGGCATCCCAGTGAAGAATCAAACCGGTGAACTCCTTGCTATGAGGTGACCATGCTAACCGCTGCACCCCTGCACTGCCAGTACATTTTAACTTGTCAAACTTTGTCAGTCATGGTTCTCTACTAAGTTCATTAATTCCTGACAAGGTGATTTTCCAGATCATCTGAAACTGCAAGCCCATCTGCATATAGATGACAGTGTTATCTGTTGTTACGCTTTTCCAAACATGCCAGTAAATATTGCTTGGCATTGTGTACCTACAAAGCATAAATAACAAAGCATATTAGAAATGTTTCCCTTTTTGGGTCTTGCTTTTGCTTATTTATATGTACTATCAGAACCAGGGTTTAGAGTTTAAAGTGGGCTGTGAATTGGGAAGGGAACAGTGTGTGTTGATTAGCAGGTTAAATGTCTCTCACTGGAGCCCATACTGTTTGGCACAATGACTACACTTATTTTTCATCAGACAGATGGAGGATAAGCTGTGTATTTTCTTTTGATATTAAAGTGGAACTGCAGCAAAATGCAGCCGTCGACATCAGCAGAGTGTTCTGGATAGTTTGGGAGAATGATTAAGGAAATGGCAGCTAAGGTTCAGTGCAATTAAATGGTGAAATGCATACTTTGCTAAGAGTACTCCATAAAATGACAGTCATTTTGGGGAGCACTAGTGAACAGTAAAAACAAAAAAACAAAAAAGTAATTAGTTTCTATGTGTTGAGGCAAAACAGGTTTGTTGACAGAATTTTGCATATCTGTATCTCCCAGTTCTTTAAATTTACTATTTTCAATGGAATTAAAAACTTTCAAACATCCACACTCTAAATATGGAAGTATAAATTAATCAGTACAGTGGTACTTATCACAGTTCACCATTAGCTAAGTGAAAAAAAATATGTGCTAATCAAGAAATTAGTTCATATCACAACAAAGAAAAGTTAATCGATAAAACTATAAATGCATTACTTTGTTGGTTAAATTCTCTTTAAAATTAATAAGCCATATTTGCATTTAAACCTAAATGGTATGCAGCATTTATTTAAAATATTCATTTGGCTTCAGATCCAAGAATTACAAAAGTCCATTTTCCACTGCATATATTCCATTGAGCAAAATGTAGTGGAAGTCACTGACATTTTGTTGATGGTACCTATAAAAATTGCTACTGCTATGTATTTTTTAATGTAATCTTATATCTTTAAGTGTTCCAGCATTCTGGTTTTAAATGGACCATCAGTTTGACCTAACCAAGAAGAGTCAGAGCTTGGTTGGTTGTCATACTGAATTTTATCACTACTTTCGTAATGTATGAAGATTGTGGACAAGGCAAACTAAACAAAGTTTTAATGCACCGAGCAAAGTGTCAGGCAAAAGTCCTTGATCTGCAGTGTATGGGTGAAACACCACTGAGCACCACAATAGTAAAGCATCAGCCTTTGTGCAGTTCTGATGGGCTTGTGTAAAGAATGTCACATAAACTGATAAGAAGTTGCATAAGAAATCACTGGAGTTTATTAATCTTGTCGGGAAATAGACTGTCTGCTGCACTGAAACATCAGACCTCTGTGGTCTGTTGGTGTGAAGGAATGTAAGAGTACCATCTGCAGGAACAAGACTACAGTCAGCATTGTGAGCGGGGACGTGCCTATAGCAAGGGGCTGTGGAAGAAGTTCTTGAATAAACTACTAGAGAAGTATATCTTTGCAGCTAAATGCTTACAATTGTCTGGTAAACATTGTTACGGGTAACCAATCCAGTTTAATTTCTTCAAGTGTTTTAGGCTCCTAACATCATGATGGAAATTATATGATTAGTTTCTTTAAGTGTTTTAGGCTCCTAACATCATGATGGAAATTATATGATTAGTTTCTTAGATGTTAGCCAAGGGTTTTGTTCTCAGCACACGCAATGTGCCTAAAATTGTCTCCTCTGCAGCTCATAAAGGGTTACATATACTAGAGCCATACTGAAGTACAATTGTAAATTATTTTTTATTAGTCCTGTTGTTTTTCACTACTATTAGAACTATATGGATATCCTTCTTCCACATTGCTTGTTTCCGCTTGCAAATCCTGGTATTTTATGACTTTGTATCTCTCTATATGTAAGGTATTGGGTGTAGCAATTTTAATTATCAGTGCTACTTATTTCTTTTTTCATGGACTACTATATGTGGTTTTCTTGCATCTGTTTTTTTTTTTTTAACTGTTTGTAATGAGTGATCCCATAGAAAATACATCATTCTCTATAACGCTTTGTGGTTCATGTTACTAATTCTTCTCAGCTACTTCTGTATTGTAATGTTTGAGAAATTATCAGTGTGAAACAGCCTTGACATATTATTGTGCCTTTCAGTATACCCACCATCTTCCATGAGTGTATCATCCAAGCAGTGAAATGTGCAACTGTTTCCAGTTTTGTTGAACAGGATCTGCATCTGTGTGGTTCGCCTACAATTTAATGAACTTTGTAAATCAATGTGCATATAGTCCACCAACCTGGGCTACCATTATTAGCCTTTCATCTATTTGTTTCAATATACCTCTCCTTTACCATTCTTGCATCAAATCTAGGTCAACATGAGGTTGATCAGAAGATCTCTATACTTGCCACTATATTTGTGGACTTTACAATTTTCTTTGCTTCTTGTCTGATCGATACATCCATCCATCTGATCCATCTCCTTGTATTCTTTCTTTTGTTTTTAGTATATTTAGTTGTCTAACTTTTGCCTATTTTGGTTTGGTTTCCATTCCTACTTTATTCAGAAATGCTTCTGCTTAACAAAACAAAGATGTCATCATAGACTTGCTCTTCTCATGTTTTAAAACCTTCCCTATGTTTGGATCTGATGAGTTCAGTAGATATGTATGCATTCCCACAATTGCAGATCTATACACATGTTTTGAGAAGGCTCATACCTCCCTCAGGGCGAGGAATATGTAATCTTGGTATACATTGTTTTTATATATCATTTGATAAACATGACATTTTTTGTGTCCAATTGATTTTATACATTTTGGGGCCAGTCAATCACACTAAAGCTGTAAGATAGAACAGCAAGAGCAAATTGATTTATAGCTTGGACTTTATTCCTCGATGTCAAGGCAATTTTCAGTATTAGCTTTAGTCTTCTGAAATATTCCTTACTGAGCTTTGCTCTCATTCCTTCATCTTTTATTGCTGACCCTTCACCGGTTCCCAAATGTTTGTATAAGCTCTCCTGCTCAAATTCATTGATATCACTGACTATGACCCAGGTGATCCATGTTCATTTACTGGCTTGAGCAACTGATAGGCTGGTGGGGGAGAATGGCTGTGCTTATCCTGGGAGAAGGGCATTGATATGAGCATCTTCTGTTATGATCCCTGGTGGATGCTGGGGACATCATTGAGAGGAGGCCTGGCTAAGGAGGAGGTGGGAGATGGTCCTGGCTGAGCTGCCATGGAGGTGGGACAATACAGTGCAATGTCTGCATCACATACCTACTTGTTGGACTAACCATGTTGCCATAAGGGAAGAGGGAGTAGGTAGGTCATACAAGACACCACCACTACCAGATGGAAGTAGAGATGGCAAAGCCCTGGGATGACCCTAGGATCCAAGACCAGTCCCAGCATACTTGAGTAAGTCCAGGGGGGATAAAGATCTTGGCTGACAGTGCCAGCATGGACATGGGGCACTGGGATGTTAGATCAGTAACATGTTAGAAAGGGGAAAAAATATTAATTTATATCATATTCCTGTCTCAGGCTGATATTTTTTGTGCTGCAGCTTTTCTTTTTTAAATGTTGCTTTTGCAAATTTATCAAAACCAAATGTCTTCTTTCACTTCATCATCTGATGAACTACCCAGTTTTCAATTATCCTCAAAAATTAGATGGGAGCTAAACTGTAACAGTAGCCTAATCAGTACAGCTTAAAGGATTAGGTGCAGTTTTCCTAATATATATATTTTTTTTTTATTAACTTGGCAGCAGAGTGATTTGCCACCGTTTCAGAGACCCTGCAATATAATTCTTGCTTTACTTAGCAGCAAATAATCATTTGTTCTCTGCCATAGTTGTTTTTTTCTGAATGACTATAAACTGCATCATTTTACTGGTAGTTAACCATTCAGGGCTAAATCTTTGTGTAAATATGTTAATGCTTTTAGCCAGAAGTTAGGTAATGCATCTGGGCCAGGGGTTTTCCAGTTAGGAGATTTTCTTAATTTTGTCTCCATTTCTCTGGCGGTTACTTCATCTCATTTTGTATCCTGTACATTAGAGCTCCTTACTGTTTCTTTCAATTCTTTTCTTCATTAAGCATCTTTATGTTCAACAAGGTCTCCATAAATACTTCTCTAAAATGTACCTATGCCTTCTATTTTTTGGGTGTATATTATGATGTCGAAAGATGATTTCACTGAACACGTCTTAATCGACATGTAAATATCGACCATTTCAAATGCTGAACGGCCACTTCAGTGAATATTTTTCCAGGGGAAAAAATCAATTGGCCGTACAGAAAGAAAGTAAACTTTCAAACCCTACACAGTGGGGGCCTTCACCCCCCACAATCCTGAATGTGGGGGGATGTGTCCCCCATACCCCCTCAACTAAATATACCAACTCCGATATCACACTACAATGGGAAAAAGGGCAAATCCCCGATGACAGCCGAGCAATTTTCTTCCCTGGGAAAAAAATTCACTGAAGCAGCCGTTCAGCATTTTTAAAGGTCAATATTACATGTCGAAAACGTGTTCGGTAAACTCGTCTTTCTACATCTTAATATAGACCCAATTTTTGGCAGTGTTTATATTCCTTCTACTTTTTTTCACAGTTCTCTATAAAATCATTTTGGATCAGCAATGAATTATTTTGTACTTTTTCTTTGTACTTATCTTATTATGAAGCAGTAAATGATAAATCCTGGTCTGTATTGATGCTGTGCATTGCTTTTACCACAACCACCTTTCTAAGTATTATTGATGATCTATTCCCTTTTCTGTATTCTTCTAACAGTAATACTTTTTGTCGTAATTGCTTTACAGTTTTTCCTAGTCGATGTATCCGTGGTATTCTACTTGTTCCTTTCCTTTGTTACTTAACATTTCTGCATTAACACTCTATCCTTTATTAGTGTAGCTGTACAGTAAAATTGCATTTTTATTTCTGTTAAATCAAATAGATTTCTCTTAATAGTCCTGATTTTAACAATCTTCTCACATTTTGTAAATCAAATAGATTTCTCTTAATAGTCCTGATTTTAACAATCTTCTCACATTTTGTGTGTTATTTACTATTTGTAATATATTTCATTATCTATCCTAATATGACTAGACATCTCTATTAAGTGAAGCAGGTCTTCCCCTAGATAATTTTTTTTCTGGCATAAGAACATATTCCTTGCTGCTTCCTTTGGAGTCTTCTGCAAAACAGTTCAGGACATCTTCCTGCATATATTCTTCAGATGCATCCCATTTCATCTGCAGCTCTTCTGTATGGGGAGCCATTGGCCCATCATGCTGTAACATTACCTGCATCTGTTACCTGTGCCTTCCCTTGATGTGCAACTTTGACTGGACTTTCATGTGAGAATCATACAAGAGGCTCCAAAACATCACCTGGTGGCAAATCTTTAGATGCCCCTCCCCACCCACTGCTCCATCATGTTGCAACTGTACCTGTGTTGGAGATTCCACTATGAACCCTTCATTTCTGACATGCTCTATTACTTCAGTTGCTATTTGTTTTAATTTTTACCTTACTAATGTTTTTTACTACATCACTCCTTTGTTATCTTATTGTTTTTACAGTGAAATGCTCCTTATCCAGGTGCCTTTGCCTATATTTCTTTTCAAATATTTTTAAAGCTGCTTTCATGTATTAAGTAGTTTGGCTTTCTCCTTTGCATACATTTTTCACCATAATTGTTCTTTCCCATGGCTAGTTTTCTTTGTTATACCTTTTAAAACCCTCATTTTCTATTGTATGTTCTCACTTACTCTGTTGCTTCTTTTTCCAGTTGACCCAATGTTTCTTCATCGTTGTGTTTTTCATTCACCTGTTGCATTAAGAAACATACATTTGTATTCATAGCATTTGATAGCTTTTCTTGTGCAAGTATTTTTCTTTCCTCTAATTTCTCTCTACATCTTTATAGTTATCCTGTGTCTGGAAATTCTGGGCTTCTTGCATAATAGTAACATTACATAATTTCTTCTTTTCCTCAATAGTCCACGTTATCATCTCTATGCTATTTTGGCCTGTCGGTTTTTGTGTTTTTGCACTACTATCTACCTTCTACCATTGGGGGATCACCCCCCCCCCCGCCAAGTCTGGCCTATCCCTGTGACAGGAATGCTTCCTTGTCTTGAGGATTCTACGCTGCCTTTTTTCCCAGTCTTGGCACCAGTGTGTACACTAGGATTAGACACTTATTTTATCCTGAGTCCTGTGCACCCAGTTTTCTGAGCAAGCTTGCAGAGAGGTATATCCTGTATGAAATCATAAGCAGACATGACACAAGAATCCACTCAGCAAAATAAGAAGAGCACCTGTACGTTGTCATAACATATCATATAATACTTCTATGGAGAAAATAGCATACAAAGAGCAAAGTGTTTACATTATGTGCAATTGTTGGCCATGGGATGCGAAGGAGAGTAGGGAGCGAGTCAAATCAGGTAAGGAAGTAAAAGGAAGACAGAAGAAAGAGAAAATATAAAAAAAGATGTGTGAAGGGAAGAAACAAGAGGAAATTGTGCAGCTGCCTTCTACCTAGGTTCAGGAGATCTGAGCTGTACTACAGGAATTTGGGAATATTTTTACTGGTGAGTCGGAGAGCACCATCTGGTTGAAGCATTATGTAGACTGAAAGCCTCAGTGGCCAATCAAAAAGGTTCCTTATAGTATGACTGAGATAGTTAAATATGCCCAGAGGGAGAATCTTCAGGGGATGCTAGACATGGTGGTAATCCAGCAGTTAAACAGATATAATTTCTCATTAGACAGTTAAGAAACACATTTTTTTAAATTTTAATTCACTATAACAGCACATACTACTACTTGATCAGAACTATTTTTACATTCTGGAAACCAGCACATGGAGGAAGGGTTGAAGTGGTAGATGGTGGCAACAGCTGAAGGGCCCCCACCACAATACTAAGGATGAGCCTGAGTCCAGCCAAAACTAGTGAAAAGGCATACATGTAGTTGCTGTGCTTTTTAGAAGATCATTGTAATCTTAAAACTGGTAAGATAATAGACATATGTAAATGCCAGCCTTGTACTAGAAAGGTTGTTGAATCAGTGGATGCATATAGCTGATTTGAGAAAATTAGAACCTGACTGTAATTATGCATAGATCTTAAAGCAGATGTTGAAAGATAACAGTATATGTGAAATAATGAAACCATACATTTTTAGAAAGCAACTTGACATTTAAAAATGAGTTAAATATTGTTTTGTCACTGGAAATATTTAGAAATCTGCAAGATTTTCAGGTTAAACAGTTGGTAGTAGCATGTCACAGCAGAAGGTGTGGACCCAAGCGTATTGTTATATGCACATGACTATAGGAAACAAAGCATCTTGGTATAAATTTAAGCAAGAACAATGTCACACTTATGGTAGAATGGGGAATGTTCTGAAGAAGTCCGTTACGCAAGGACGAAACCTGAGAGTTCATCGTGTTTCAGTTTTATGTGCTTTGCTGCCAATAAATACTTTTTGGACATCCATTTCATCACAATTTTATTTGGTTTGTGGAACAGTTCATTGTTGGTCGAGAATGGGGAACATAGCAAGTGTCTGTAAATTAAGAAAAAGGAATCTTGTAAAACAACAAAGAACTTTAGCACAGTTCACTTTATTTTTTGTTACAAAGGAAAAGTACAGAATGACCATGGCAAACATTCTTTACATATTGTGCAAAGCTTAGGTTAGCAGAAGTTAACATGTGTGTGAAAGTAGAAGGCAAGATTATCTGTTTTGAAGTAGAGACAGATAGCAATGTGATTCTTTTGAGTGAACAGAAGAACTACAGGGAAATAAATAATGCAGCTTTGTAATAGGCTGATCTTGTACTGATCACTTATACAAGAGAGTATATACAACAATGGGAGTCGCTGATATGAATGTTGCTTATAAGGAACAGATAAACATTACCTAGTCTTCCTTCCCTTTATGTACCCTCAAAAGGACCATACTTAGTACCTCATTACACCTCTCTCCAATGTGTCTACTATGCGTTTGCACAATTTTATACAAACAAAAAATGTTTATTGTTGACCTATTGAACTATATCAATGTAAAATTGTTACTTAGCTTCTTTTTAATGCAGCTTTAACTTTATGCATGTAACCCAACATATGTGAATCGTTTTGCTATAACTGCTATTATATCAATATTGTTTAAAATTGTACTTGTTTTAAAATGTATTACTGGAGCTTTTCTCCTCGGGTATCCATTGAAAATGGGCCACAAGCCCAGTTGGACAAACCTGGTTAACAAATGTCAATAAATAAATAAATAAATAAATAAACATTACCTTTGATAATATTTACTGATATTGCTCCCTGTAAGTTTGGGAAAAGTTGGCTAAGTAAAATTCATTTAGCCAGTGAAAGTACAATTGTGTAAGTTGAACTTACCATAACAGGAGATGTTTGAATGATCACTGCTGCAATAGCTTTAGCTATATGGGTTAAATCCTGCCAAGGATATAACACTCAGCCAGCTTCTGTAGCTACAGGGAACCTTCCATGCACTCAAACTGTCAAACAGCTAAGGTGAGCTGACTAAAAGACAAAGTTTGGGTGCAAAGCCCCTCAGAGCTTTCCTGCCAGAAGAAAGAGGGAGACTGACCCTGAAAAGACTAGGCTATGAACAGCAAAACATAAATGTCCACACCCTGGCATAAAAAAACACACCACAAAACAAGGGGGATGGAGGTAGGGGCTACTGCGCATTAATCCTTTGAATACCTACTGTTATGGTAAGTTTAACTTACATGACTGTACTATGTTCATCACTGCTGCAGTAGTCTTTGCTACATTGGTAGATTACCATAGCTAGCTAACTGTATTTGGGAGATGGAAGATAGCTAACTGCATTTGGGAGATGGAAGAAGAGTCCAAGAAGCCCTGGAGAATGGCCCTAGCAAAACTTGATCTGGACTTGGAGAAGGAATCAAGTAGCAGTTTCTAGAATATTTCTAAAATCCAACCCATTCCAAAATGACACAGATGAAGCCAAGGCCTTGGTAGAGAGGGCATTGACCCTGCCTGGAATAGATTTGTTAGGGTGAGTATAACAGAAGGTAGTATCCTTAGACAACCATTTGGAAATAGTGTGTTTTTGCACAGGTTGTCCCTTCTTACCTTCACAAGAAATAAATAATTGATCCAAATACTACCAGAGATATATAGTTCTGCCAAGATACTACCAGAGTTGTCTGTGGACATCCAAGGTATGGAGTATCCTTTCTCCCTCCATTTAAAATGCAGTGAAGAAAATGGGGAGATGAATAGTCAGGCTTATGGATACCACTTTAGGCATAAAAGAAACCCTGACCCTATAGAGAATGAGATGAGGTTTACTCACCATAAGAGCTTGCAACTCAGATACCCTTTTTGCAGAGGTCAGAGATATCAGTAAAACTGTTTTCCATTTAAAGATCCTCAAGTGAAGCAGATCAGCTCGTTCAAATGGAGCAAGTGTTAGCTTTTATAATACAAAATTAAGATTCCAAGGAGGAGTCATCAGTTTATTTGGTGGGCTATTATGCAAAACCCCTTTCAAGAATATTTTGCCAAGAGACCTCCTTGAAAGAGGAAGTTCTATTGGGCAAATGTGCTGAAATGGCTGATAACTGAACCTTGACACAGGAGAAGAAAGGCCGTAGGATAATAACTCACATAAATATTGTAAAACTCAAGAACAGTTACCCACAAATGGGTACTGGTTATGTTATTAGCATGAACTACAAAACCTTTTCCTTTTGCGAATGTATCATTTTCTAATAGCAGTCTTACTTGCCTCCATCAGTACCTGCTGTACGTCCTCAATAAACACGTGCATAAAATGAATAAAGGTCTAATCTTCAGGGTAGTCAATTGAAAATGGTTGATGGTGGAATGTATTAAACATCCCTGTTCTGGTATAAGTAGATCCAGTCTTTGAGGAAGCTTGTAGTAATTGCCCCTGGCCTTTTCTGAATGAGGGAGAACCATAGTTGTCTAGGCCAGAAGGGAGTCACCACAAGTGATCTTGGATGACTCTTTCTGAATCTTAAGAAGTACTCTGGGTATTAGTGGAAAGGGTGGAAAAGCAAGCAGGAACATTTTTGCCAAAAGAAAAGGCATCTGTCTTCCAGGTCTTCTTGCATAAAGTCCTGGAGCAGAATTTTGATGGTTGATTGTTCAAAGAAGAGGCAACAAGGTCTACTTGAGGAAATCCTTAAAGATGGATTAAACATTGGAGGACCCTTAATGTAGTTGCCATTCATGAGGGTCTGCCTGATCCTGCTCAACTTGTCTGTCACACAGTTTTGCTCTGATAGAATTTAAGATGCTCATAGAGTGAGACTGTGCTGTGAAGCTATATACCAACAACATGGCTAGTCTACAGAAGGGGTGGAGCCTGGTTCTCTGTTGCCTGTTGACGTACCACATGATGATGGTATTGTCTGAAATCACTTTGAAGAGGTCCCTGAGACTAAAGATGGTTTAGAGAGTTGAGTGTCTTGAGCAGGGCAAGCAACTCCTAGATATTTCTGTGTGTACATCTATCCTCAGTGTTCCACACCGCCGCACTTTAATCTCTCCTGAAACTGCTTTCTAAGCAAAGTCCAAAGTGTCAGTTGTGACTGACTGCTTTATAGAAGGGAGGGAGAAAGGGAGACCTGGATTTAAGGGATATCTGTTGTCTCCAGCAAAAGATTTCTCTTCTAACAAGCCCTAACGAGCCCTAGCACTGAGATTTGAGAAGATAAATGGTATTGATGCTCGGACCAAAGAGATTTCAGTTGCCACTGCATCTTTCTCATGTGCAGTCTTGCCAGAGGTATCACGAGAATCAGAGATGCCATGAGACGCAAAATCCTGAGGTATTCCTTTGCAACGACCAAAGTCTGTGTGGTAAACCTTGGAAACAAACATTAAATAGCTTTTCTTCCACATGAAAAAGATAGGTCCTTGTTTAGGTCTGTGTAAGGGAGTAAAAAAGACTTGATTGTTCTCTTTAAATCCCAACTTTTTCACCATAGAAAGAGATTTCTTACACTTTGAAAAATACTTTGTAAAGATAAGCAAGTCATCTAAATATGGAAAAATGTGGATACCCTTTATCCTGCAATGAACTACAACTGGAGTTATACATTTTGTGAACACTCTTGGTGCAGTGGATAGTCCAAAAGGACAAGGCAGAGAACTGATAATGTGATCCAGACATACAAAACCTTAATAAACATATGAAGTCTGGATGAATAGGGATGTGATGATGAGCATCTTATAAGTCTAGTATTACCAGGAATCTTGAAAGAGCAAGAAGAGGTAACAGGTTGTGAAGTGACATCAGTCTGAATTATGGCACTATCACAAACAGGTTTAAGAAAGAAAGATCCATAACTGGTCTCCAAGCATTTTCTTTCTTTGTCACTAGGAATATCCTTGAATAATATCCCTTCCTCACGTGGAAAGGAGGAACTGGTTCTATCAGCCCTTGGGAATGACTGTGTTAAAGAACAGGTGGAAATAATAGTCTGATCTGGAGGATGAGGAATGATACCCTGGAAAGGAGGAATTTCCTTCGAGTGACATCTGTAACATTGATTGAAATTCAGATCCCATTTGTCTGAAGCAATCTGTTGCCAGCTATTAAAACGGAGATGGTCTTTCTGGAAGACAAAGGGGGTCAGGGTAGGAGTGAGTCACAAGGTCTCTTGAATAGACATTCAGACATATTGGACTGCCCTTGGTTTTGTAAGGTTAGAGATTTCCTTTTGGAACTCCCTTGCCATTCCTTCTTAAACATCTGTTTACCTGAATTCTGTTGAGGCTGTTTATTCTGTTTTAGGCCAAAAATGGAAGAGGAGAAAGAAATCCCTTGTTGGAAAAGGAGGACTGAAAATTTTTGATTCCCTGGATCCACTTGCCACTTTCATCACACTTTTTAATCACCTCTGCAGCAGAGCAGTCAGACACTAAATCTATCCAAGGGAGAATTTACAATCTAATTTTTAACATCATCTGGAAGGTTCTGAGAATGTGGCCAAGCAAATCTTAAAACAGTACCTGTTACCATAGCCCTGAAGGAAGTATCAACAGAGTCATGCACACACTGTAAGTAATGAATAGTGACCTGTGCTAAAGAAAAAAAACTAAATTATTTAAAGAATATTTTTCCTCACAAGAAGAAACTGCAGATAAAATATTCCTTATTCTTTCACAATTTGTCAAAAAAGCTTAAATGTGTGAAACTGACAATTCAAAATTCTGAAAAACAAAGTAGCAGAAATAGGCACTTTTTCCATACCTATCAATCTTTTTCCCATTCTTGTCAGAAAGAGCAGGATTGGAAATAACTAAGTGCTTAATAACAATGAGATCAACTAAAGCTAAAGCTGCTGGGTCAGGTTTGGAAATAGTGTCTAAAAATGTAAAAGTCTAAGGAATCTGCATTTTAAGGAGCAGCTGGCTGACTAACAGGGACATTGCCGGCAGTAACACACACATCCTCTAAAGTCACCAGATCAGGAAGAATGAGTTTACGTTCTTGAAAATCCTTTTGTTACAACTGCTAGTATTTTCTGAGAGACTGAGAAACCTTCATGCTCTTCTACTGAAAACACTAGCACATTCTAGCCTTAGACATGAAGAAAACTCCTACAGTAAGAATCAGAAACCGAGGTCTCTGAGTCTGAATCAGAAATCCAAGGGAAAAAAATGTAAATCCATCCCTGCATCTTCCTATTCAGATTTAGAATCTCGAATCTCTTCATGAAAAGAGGTATCCCTCTTTTACCAGAAATTACTTTACAAGAAGGATGAATAGCTTGAATTAGACCCTGAGCCAGACCTAGTAAACTACTCCTGCCAAAAGAAATTTGAGAAGAAGTAGATATATGCTTGTTTTTTTGTTTCTTTTTTATAGGAAAATATGGCTACTGTTACTAATTTCAGCCCCAGGGATGAGCACAGCATTCTGGTACAACAATAAAACTTTCCCTTTTCCCTCCACCAGGACAGACAAGAGTGTTTATCCTTGCCCACTGAGGGAACTCCAACAACTGCAAAAGATGCGACAAACCCCCAGTCGATAGTGACTGTAGGTGCTACACCAGAGGGATCTGGGGTAAAATATGAGTGGTCTGAGGTACAACAAATGGCCACAACAGAGTTACTCACCTGTGGCTGAGGCAAATTGATGGCCTGGTCTGGTGGCAAAGGCTGTTTACTTAACTTTTTCTTTTGTTGGAAGAAGGACCAACCATGGAACCAATAGTCTGTTCCATTGTCAACCTGAAAATGGTGCCTCTTTTCTGGGGAAGATAAGCAGCAAATGCCAGTAAAACTACCAGTCCACAAACGTTACTTTTTTTGACAGAAAATAACACAGTAAAAAGCATTTTCACACACTATGCTAACTCCACTAAGGAAAAATAAAGCACAACTTCTCCACAGAAAATATGTTTTCAGTTATTTGACACCACTTTTAAACTGACTGAAAAAAATGAGTGCTCCATTATGGTCTCAAGATAGTCCATTAAAACACAACACACCTCGCTTTAGTAACTCTCACGAAGAGGAAAGAAATGAAAAAATCAATAAATATAAGAAAATTCAATGTTTTTCTCCCAAGGGAACTTATCTGCCCTGGAAAGCACAAGCTGACTGTCAATCCTGAAAAGCCTCACAGGAGCGCACTCTTCAGCAGCAGTGAAGCTGTGAAGGAACCTGCACCCAAACTTGTTTTTTAGTCAGCTCAGCTTATGCTGCTTGACCATTTGGGTGTTTGTGGAAGGTGCCGTGAGTCTTTGGAAGCTCTCTGGCTGTTATATCCTTGGCAGGATTTAACCCATACAACTAAGGCTACTGTAGCAGTGATTAGCATGATGATCATAAAGTAAAGTTCACGGATGCTAATACTGAAACTCTAGAGAAGGTAATTATGAAAGATGAAACTATTTAAGCAAGAAATATCACTGTAAAAATGAATCACAACTAGCAATTTTGTTTCAGCAGATGCAAAACAGATTTTTTTTAGGCTCAAATGAGATTCTTGTCAACATGGCTGAAAAAGAAATAAGATTGGTAAAAGAGAAAATATCATCTGGAAAATATTTAGAATGAAATTCTGTGGCATTTGAAATTAGATAAAACTATTACATTTAGTTGAGATTGATCTTAGAAGTAATAAAGCACTTCCTCCCAAATGTCACTGTTTTCTCATCATAAAGTACTGATTCCCTTCCATATCACTGTTGCAGTATTCCTAACATAAGAGATCTCCTGCCTATTATAGCCTAACAACCGGCCAGTATAACCTTTAGTATCTACAGCCGCCATATGTCACACACATGCTCGCTGTGCAGAGTGTAGGGCATAACGGTGACGTATGGATGCACACATTTCAGACCTTTTTTGCCAGCAGTCTCAACCCCCATCATTGAATGTTGGTCTGAACACCTTTTTTCTGTGCTATTAAAGAGCCATTTTCAGATTAGTTCCCCATTGGGGTTCTTCCTTATTTTCTCTTATTTTTAATGTTGTTGGTTTCATGTCATCCAGAAAGGGAAAATGTCAGTGTGGGAGGCAGATTCCCCATAAAGATTGTCACGATAAGTGTCTCTTTTGTCTAGGTGCTTCCCACAACCATACACAGTGTTCTGTCTGCAAAGCATTTGCCCCCAAGAACCTATGTGGTTGCCTGTCCTACTTGTCTTTACCTTGAAAATGTATGTCTTAAATGGTTAGCTCAGGGTGCTATGGTGGAGTCTTCCTATCCTGAGGGTCAGCAATTGGCCAAGGAAAAAGGCCAAAAAACTCAGATGTGATACAGCTCCATCCTCCCTTGTACGTCTCTCTTGAGGTTAGTGAAAGCCCAGAGGATCATTCAGTCATTGCTTTGGATTCCCCTGCCATGGGGAGGCCAGCATGGATTTGAATTGTCTCATGTCCTCTGAGGCTTTTCAAATGTTGAGGGGGAACCTTGGCTGGTAATTTCCAAGGGACCAAATGGGAATCCATATATCTTAATGAGAGAGAAATCCCTACTATGCTTACTGAATGTCAACAACTTTATTACTGTTACTTTATTATTTTATTTAGTGGCATATTGCTGGTGTGATTTTTGTCATAGAATTTGATTTAAGTTCCCTTTGAATTATGTGGTTACTGATTTTGATTATTCTTTTCTTTTGGAATATTTTATTTGAAGCTGAATATAGATTCTTTAAATGAAAATGCAAATAAGGATTTGCTAATGCACAAATATCTTGTACAGTGTAATAAATGCTATGCATTTTTAAAGGTAGCAGCTGATAACACTGATTGATGTTATTGTTTGTGAAACATGGTTAAAGAACAATGACTGGAAACCAGTTCTGTCAGGGTATAAATGTTTTACTGTAACAGACATTCTAACAAAACGTCAGGTGGAGGTGTTATGATAGGGATATGATTATAGACTGTGTAACTGTGACAATAAAGACAACCCTGGAACATACAACAATTGTTGGAGTGTATAGACCACCAAAGTCGAGGGCAGATGACCTAGAGGAATTCATACATTTCTTGAATGAAACACAGGAGGGAAGAATAATATTAGCTGGGGACTTAAATGTACCAGAAACAGACTGGAATAATATTGGTTCAGCAATGTTTTTTAGGAAAGAAATTATTCAGAGTATATTCAGGAACAACAATTTCTTCAGATTGTAAAAAACCTGCCAGGGGACAGAACATACTAGACATTGTTTGTGTTCTCAAAGAAGTTACTGTAACTTCAAGTCAAGTTTTACCACCATTAATGTGCAGTGATCATCGGTTTATAAAGGTTAATTTGTTACTAGATAATTCTGCCAAACTGAAATCTAAACCAATGCACAGAAGGTTAATTACAGATTATATGGAATCAAAACAGTCACCATGTAAAACTAACTGGAGTGAGGTGTTCAGTAGAAAAACTGCAGATGGAATGTGAAAAGTTTTGAAACCGAAATAAGTGCAAAAAAAAAAAAAATGTAACATCAGGATCTAGGCCTACAACATCAGGGGGATATATTTCCATATGAACAAGATATCCGATTAAGGTGAGAGATAAAAAATAGAAGAAATGAAAGAAGTATATTGTGAGACAAGATCAAGAAAATTTTGAAGAAAATTTATATAAAGATATTGAGCATAATAGGAAACTGTTTTATAGATACACAAGCTTGATAAACAGTGTGCAGATTCTAAAATTTATTCTCAGACAACAGATTTTAGATATATTTACAAAATCTTATGCAAAACAGTTTGGCTCCACAAAAGGGGGGTGGTAAGTTGTTCTAGTGACATCCAGGTAACCCCATATACCAGAATCAAATTAGATTATATTGAAAAAGACCTGAACAAACTGGATCCAAAGTGCAGGGAGGAGACGGAATTAGTAACAGTGACCTGCACGGCGAGCATGTGTGACATATTGTGTCTGTATATACTAAAGGTTATACTGGCCAGTTGAACACTTCAGCAGGAACTTACAGTACCATTATATCTATTATTCATTAGGCCATATAAATATAGGGAGATTCCTCAATATTGGAGGCATGCACTTATTAAACCTGTCTTTTAGGAAAAAGAGATTAGGACAAATCCAGAGTCATATAGACCCTTAAGTCTACTTTCATGTTGTTGGAAATAATGGAGGAGGTAATATTAGCTAGGTTATTGTCAGAACTGGATAGGTTGGGACTTGAAACCATATATCAACATGCATATGTTGAAAACAGATCTATTACCACCTGTAACATGATGTTCTATAAGAATATAATAACCGCTATGAATGAAAAAGTGTGCTGTGATGTTATTTATATAGATTTAACTTCAGCATTTGACAAGGTCATACACAAAACACTGGTCAGTAAATTAGTACAACTAGGTACTGATGTACTCTTTATAAGATGGATAGCTGCATGGCTTACAAATAGGAGATGGCAAGTATCATACAGCAACTGGACAGGTGAAATCCTTGGTTACAGTCCGGGTGTCCCACAGGGCTCTGTTCTGGGCCCTTACTTGTTTAGATTTTATCTTTCAGACCTGACGTTTTCATCTGAAGTGTTCTATAGTCTATATGCAGATGACTTGAAATTGGGTAAACTGATTACATGTGTTACAGATAAGGCATGTCTGCAAAATAACATGACTAAATTGATCATTTGGGCACATGAGAATAATATGTTGATATAAATACATCAGAAACTAAGCATATGAGATTTAGGAGACCTAGATTAAAAGGTGAATATTTAATACAGGACACAGTGATTGAAACTGTAGACTCATTTAAGGACCTGGGTATATGGGGAGATTCAGCTATGAGTTTTTCTAATCCTATCAATCAACTGGTTAATGATTGTTATAGAACTATAGGGTATATAAAAAGATTTATAAAGTCTAGGAAATCAAAGATAATTAAGTCATTTTTTGTTAGTTACATTAGACCCAGACTTCAGTGTGGAATATGGAAAGCCTATAAGAAAAGAAACATGAGTAAACTGGAAAGAGTACAGTGGAAATATAACAAGGGCATCCATGGATGTGAAAATTTAAGTTATTATGAAAGATTGAAATATCTGAACTTGTACAGCGTTTCTTACAGATATCTAAGAGGAGATCTTATTCAGGTATATAGGTTATTTAGAGACAACTACTTCTGGGAATGTTTGGGGTTATCAAAAAGTACTACAGAATCATTAGACAACCTATGTACAGAGTAGCTGATGCATGGAACAGACTACCAAATTACATTAAAGCAAGTACCAGTTTAGATATTTTTAAGAACAGCCTGGACATTTATTATGGGAACAAGTGTTTTGATATATTGGCAAGCTAGAAGGCATTAATGGCCATGCTTAAAATATTTGTATGTATGCATGTATGTATGTAACTGACCACCCCAGGGTTTTTCGTGCAGACATCCCACTGAAAACGAAAAAGCAAACCAAGCATATTTCCCTTGAAGATAAGGATCACCAAAGGGAATGGCAAAATTTTACTCAGAGGTTGTTTAGCACCTTAATGGCTTTAATGCCTCCTCAAGGAGTCTCTGTGCCTGCCCTTCCTTGGTTTTCCCCTCCTCATAAATGGCCGAGGGAACAGGAATTCTTTAATGAGGATCACAATTGGGGGAAGCGTTGTTAACCTACTCTTCTCAATCCCTTCATCCTTGGACTATGGTTAAGAGGAAGAGGATTCTATCATCCCAGATTCCCTTTTAGAGGGACTCTCCTTTGCGGACGTTATTCCCCATATGATGGAATTCTTTAAGTGGGATTGTTCTCAGGTTTCCGATATCCAGATGAGGTATTATGAGATCCTCCAGATGGGGTCTCCCAAGCCTTCTGCTGTTCCTCTAGTTTGGCTGCCCTCCTGGATACCTTTTCAGCAGATTCTGTAGCCCCTGATTCTCAGCCTCCAGCTTCTAAGAAGCCTGACAGATTTTATAATGTGCTTGATGATTGTAAATTTCATAAATGCCCTTCTGCTGATCCTTCTTTGATGTCTGTCTCCTCTGACAAACACTCCAAGCAATTGCCTCTACTATGCTGCTTCCTTCAGATAAGGATAGTAAGGCCATGGAGAGGATGGGCAAAATGCCACCCTGCCATTCAGGGTTATTAACTACCAGACTCACATGACCATCATATATGTTTTAGCCCTCCTTTCTTAAGTTTCTCAGATTATTTCTGATCTTCCAGATTCTGAGGGGAAGACTTCAGCCCTTTCCTTGTTGGATTCTACCTCTCAAGTTGCCCAGTACTCTATTAAATGTAGTTATGATGCATGTTGAAACACAGGTGCCCAGTAAGAATGTAGCTGGAATAAAAAAGCTGAACCATGACAAAGTAAAATCTTCTTTTTTAATACAAAATGGTGAGCACTTTCACAACGGTAACCATTGCTTCATCAGACAGTTCATTCAAACAGCAAAAGCACTTAAATACTTTAATTCATTACTAGAACAACCAATCCTACCAGTCAAAGTTAATTCAGCACTTAGCAATCAATTAATTACTATGGTTACATTTTGACCTTCGTTAATTGCTGAAGTCAGAAAAACTCTGTTTAAAAACCATGTGCACAAAATGTAAAGACAAGAGCATGTGGATAAATATAAATAAAATACATAAGTCAATGAATAAATAAATATACTCATGTTCCCCATTTAATAACTACTTATGTGCATAGATATAAGCATAAATATATATATAAAAGTATAAGCAGTACACACTCCACAACTTAATGAATACATATATTCTGCCTAATAAATGCACATGTTGTCCACCTAGTAAATACAAATGCTTTAATACATACATCTCAACAAATGCTTGTCTTTAATGATATATATGCTAAAAACAGCTCATGAAATACTATCATATTGACCCAAAGCCCTGCATGTGTTTATGTGGTCTTCTCTTGTTAAAATATTATTATTATTTTTTATTTGATTTTAACCTTCTAGATTTTAGCACTGGCTTCAATGGAACACTATCATTCAAACCCAAACCTCTATGTGCTCCTAAACGCGAAATCCATTTTATTCCATATTTTCAGTAGTATTGACTATGTCCCCCATCCTATTGCTGACATTCTGAATGTGTAAAATCTGAAACAAATATATATGGTCATCTCCCTTATCCAATGTATGCTTAGTTGGTTGGCACAAGTTGGTTTTACCATATACAAGGGATGTGAAAAGGCTTGAAACCATCATACGACAAAATTGGCATATGTTATTAGTAGATTAGGATACTACCAACATAGTGGGTGGACAACCACATTTTAGCATTTAGAAATAAGAAAAATCTGAAACAGCAGCTTTGCTATCCAGGGACACCTACTCTGATGGATAGCACAGTGAATGGTACCCATAGATGTGGAAAATGTACACAGTGCATTTATACAGATAAATCAAAGTTTTTTAAGCACCCTGAAACAGGGAATCTATGGGAGCTAAGGAATTCTGCTGATTGTAATACTAAGAATGTAGTGTATGTAGATCATTGCACAACATGTTTCCATTTCTATGTTGGCAAAACTAACCGTCATCTTAGGGATTGGATAAGGGATTACCTTTACTGCACTAGAAAAGGGCAACTGTATTAGTACTTTGGCTAAGCATACATTGGATAAGGGGGTGACCATATATTTTGTTTCAGGTTTTACACATTCAGAATGTCAACAATAGAATGGGGGACATAGTCAATACTACTGAAAATATGGAAGTAAAATGGATTTTGCATTTAGGAGCACATAGAGGTTTGGGTTTGAATGATAGTGTTCCATTGAAGCCAGTACTAAAATCTAGAAGGTTAAAATAAAATACAAAATAATAATAATTATTTTAACAAGAGAAGACTAAACACATGCAGGGCTTTGGGTCAATATGACAGTATTTCTTGAGCTGCTTCTAGCATAGATATCATTAAAGACAAACATCTGTTGAGATGTATGTATTAAAGCATATGTATTTACTAGGTGGACAACAGGGTCTATATTATATCCTAGAACGCTTAAAAAAGCGAACGCTGATTGATCAAACTTATTTTTGTGAAACTGGAAAATATCGAAGCAGCAGAAACTCGAATTTTTTTCCTAGGGAAAGAATTTGGTTGTCCGTTTCTGTTGCTTCGGTATTTTCAGTGTTATGGTGGAAAGTTACCGGTCGGATTCAGGTAAGTGTGCGATTGTATGGATGTGCGTGTTAGGGTGAGTTAGGGTTAGGGCTTGGGTTAGGTGTGTGTGCGATTGAGTGGACATGAGGGTTAGGGCAGATTTAAGTGAATTAGGGTTAGGGAGTGGGTGAAGTGAGTGTGCGATAGTGACAGATCTTAGGGTTAGGGTTTGGGTTAAGGTAAGTGGGTAGTTAGTGGTGTGTGCATAGTTTAGTGTAGGGTTAGGTATCAGATTTTAGGTGTATGTGTGTGGATTTCTGTTTGTTTGGTGTGCTTGTGTTGTGTGTATGTCTTTTGGATCAGCGATTTTTTTCCCTGCGAAAAAAAATCGCTGATCTGACAGTTCGAGATTGTAAGCTTTCGCTTAAATCAGGTCGATCAATCAGCGTTCACTTTTTTAAGCGTTCAATGATATAATATTGACCCGGACAACATGTACATTTATTAGGCAGAATATATGTATTCATTAAGCTGTTGAGTGTGTACTGCTTATACATATATATATATATATATATATATATATATATATATATATATATTTATATATATTTTTATGCTTATATCTCTGCACATAAGTAGTTACTAAAAGGGGAACATGAGTATATGTATTTATTCACTGACTTTTTATGTATTTTATTTATATTTATCCACATGTCCTTGTCTTTACATTTTGTGTATGTGGTTTTTAAACAGAGTTTTTCTGACTTCAGCAATTAACTAAGGGCAAAACGTAACCATAGTAATTAATTGATTGCTGAGTGCTGAATTAACTATGACTGGTAGGATTGGTTGTTCTAGTAATGAGTTGGGAAATCTATGAACCTATGAATTAAATTATTCAAGTGCTGTTGTTCTTTGAATGGACTGTCTGATGAAGCAATGGTTACCATTGCGAAAATGCTCACCATTTTGTATTAAAAAAGAAGATTTTACTTTGTCGTAGTTCAGCTTCTTTATTCCAGCTACCTTCCTACTGGGCACCTGTGTTTCAACAGTTTCAACTGCTGGGCTGGTTTGGATTTATTTGTTTGCTGCTTGTAGTTATGATGCAGTTCATGTTTCTTCCAGGGCTGCTGCATTTGGTTCTGTTATGAGGCATTAGTGAAGATGTATGAGGATTTTCAAGGAACTGAAAATCACTCAAAACAGAACACAGCAGCAGTCTTTCACAAGAAGGGATGCTCTGCTATAACATACATAGCAGAAAGGAAAAGCTTCGGGGAACACTGAGGAATAGTAGCATTGACGAAATTTAATTGAGAGGTTAGAACTAACCACATTTCTTGCAATTAATCAAAATAGTTCCATTTCACCTTTGGGAATGGCTTGAATAAATAATGCCTAGACTGCATGTGTACTGTGCTGTTCTTTTCCTTAGAAAAATGTTTCTACTTTTGTTACAAAATTGCTCATTCAAAGTGTACTTCTTTATTGAACTGATTTAGATCAGTCTACAGATCCTTTTTCATCTATGACCCAGGTGGAATGCCAGAACTAGCAGAAAACTGTTTATATTCCTGAAACCTGTAAAACTGCTTAGATTCCGGAAACCTGGAAAACAGTCATTGCAATGCCATTACACAAGTATGGCCCAATTGCAGACCATGGTAACTATAGACCTATTAGTCTCACTAGCCTCATATATAAACAATATGGAGCATAATATCTCAGACCTCATTAATATGGACATTGAAAATCTCTTAACCCTGGACTCTGGACTCTCATAAACTTTGTCAAAGGAAGGTATTACCTTGTTAACCTCATTAATTTCTTTGAAAAATTAACCGAAGCAGTGGATACCAGTTATACAGTACATACAGCATATTTATACCTGGTCAAGGTCTTTGGTATTATTCCTCATGCAGACACTATTAACTTGTAAATCTGAATATAAATCCTTATGTTGGTTGGTAGATAGCTAAATAGTTTTCAACAGACCCCATGTGGTTAGAGACACAGATACCAATCCTGAAAGCAAAAAAGTTACCAGTGGTATATGATAGGGCTTGGTGTTGGGCCCCCTCATATTTGGCATCTGTTTCTTAGACTTTCAGGCCAACAGTCCTGGCTTTTGGTTATCAGAGTTTGCAAATGACTGTAAATTGGATGGTATTTGTTCGATTTTCCACTGGCTGACAATTACTCCAACATGAGCTACACCATGTTAACAATTGGTACAAGATCAATAGTCTCAAACTGAATGTGAAAAAAGATAGCATTGTTCATTTTGGTAAAACATATTCACATGCCACCCAACTTTTACTTTCATTAAGCCAATGAGGTGGCCATGGGAACAAGAACGGCACTGACGTATGCAAATTTAGTTATTGCATACTGGGAAACTTGCATCTTACCCAGTATTAAGGGTTCCAGTTACATGTCTTCTTATTTTCATTTTCTTGATGATTTATTTTTTGTTTGGAAGGGGGAAACTACAGAACTGGATTAACATTTATGTGGTCTCAACAGACGTCCGGCATTTTTAAAGTCTGCTAGTGATTACGGTAGATTCGATATTACTTTTATAGATGTAGAAATCCATAAAAAAAGAGAGTGACAACACATTGTAGACTGTCGTTAATTACAAAAATCTTTCTAGTAATGGTGTTACACTACACCACTAGCATGCGTCCTACATATTTAAAACACACCATAATTAAAAGACAGTTTGTTAGGTTAAAACATTTAATGACAGATTTAGATCAACTTTCTGATGCATTGCACAGCAGATTTTTGTATAGGTGATATCCAGATGGGATAATTAAATTAGAGAAGACACTGACAAAGAAGTAAAGAAAAAATATTTTTGCAGTAAAGACTAGTCCGTTAATATGCTGTTAGTCTATTCTTTGGACAGTGAGGCCATAAAAAAGGCCATTCAAAACAACTGTAGAATTTTGAGTGCCAATGAGGAAGTTATTAAAGTGGTAGGAGTGAAACCATTATTTATCAACAAGAAAAGTTGCAACATCAAAAATCTATTAGAGAAGGAAGCCTTTGTGAATGTTGGCAATAGAAAGAGTACTTACAAATGCTACAGTTTTTCTATGTGTATGTATGTATATGTCAGAGAGTCCGTATTTTGCAAATATTAGAACAGAGTTTGCACGTCAAAATTTATAGTTTACTTAGCTGGAGTCATTTTACACAGAAAAAACTAATAGGGAAGTTTAAAAATTGGTATATAAACATTATTATGCTGTTAAGACCAGAAATGCAGACAATGCCATAGGAAAACACTCTATGGAATGTTAAACATTTACGAAGTTTTCGTTTTATGTCATTAATTACATTCTCAGTGATAATTGTGACAAGAAAAAGGACTGGAATATAAAATATTAAAGCGGAGGATTATATTTAATACACATACCTCACCAGGACTGAACAATAATATGAGGAATAAGGTAGTTCTCAACAGGTAGCAAATGTTGAACAAGTGTAGATAGGTAGACATAGTAACTGTCAGTGACACAAAAGGTAGGTACATGAATGTCCTTGTATATTTTTGTATAGTATGTTAATTGTTTTTGTAAAGGTATTTTATTGGTCATGAGACCAAAGGGAATCTACTTAAGTAATTAGTGTAACCAATAGAGGTTGTTCTGAACAATACCTTTTTAGTTCGAAAGCTCTCAACTATTAAAGGTTTATTGCTTTTTTGCTAGTTCTCAAGTGTTTGGTTGGCTTTTGGTTATTTTCTTGCACTTTTACATCCCTGAGAGTACTGGTCATTCCAGTTCATACCACAAACTCTTGGCTGCCTAATCAACAAACTGAAAAAGAGAAACAAAGCTGGACGTCCTAGGAAGGATATGATAATGGGTATTGATTTATTAGTGTAGAATTCACAAACTTAATGAAGAGAAATGGAATTCATCATGCAATTACCGTATCACTTCATTTTTCATTTAATGGTTTGATAAAGGCAGCTGTGTGGGCTTTGAAGCAAGGGGTAAAGGTAAAAAATCTGAGACTGTTGGAACAAGATTAGCATGATTCTTGTTGAGTTACAGGATTGTTACTCAGATGATGGCAAGTTTATTGCCAGCAGAAACATTTATGTTGGGAAGACTGAGATCCAGATTTGACTTGCTTTTGCCAGATGTGATAGCCACAGTTCAGACAAAAGAAGGGGCCCAGATACAGACATTCGCTAAACATATAAAATTAGGAACTTGTAAATCTGGAGATCAATTTTATGTGAGAAACTCCACCATGCAAAAATGGAAGTTGTTCATGACCTGTACTTCATACCATGGTCATTGGTCATGGATCAACTGTCAGGAGGCAAATGAATCGGAACACAATTGACAGAAACTAAGTCATATATATATATATCAAAATGGAAGAGATTTTCTTTTTGGTATTTCATACTTGATCGGGTTTCTTTCTCAGTGGGGCCCCTTTTGGTTCTCTTATTTGTGCAAACCTCTTCATGCTGGCTTAGCATATTCCTCTGTTAAAGCTTACTTGTCAGTAACCTCTGCTTGTCTACCCATGACTCCACCATTGGCCTCTCATTTTGAGGTTAAACAATTCCTGAAAGGTGTCCTCCACATCAGACCTCCAAGACAGCACATCCCTTCTTCTCAGCACCTTCATTATTTCCTTGAAAAACTGGCTCAGGTTCCCTTTTGAGCTTGATGCCTCTTCTCTGCAACATTTTACCTGGAAGACTGTTTAATTGGTTGCCCTTACTTCTGCCAAGAGAGCTTCTGAATTCCAAGCCTGGATGGCGGTTTCTCCTTTTTGGTTTTGCTTAGGGACAGGATGTCTCTGTGTACTATTCCTTCTCTTATCCCCAAGGTGGTCAATGAGTTGTCCCTTAATCAGTCTATCCAGCTTCCTTCCTTTTATCCTTCTCTGCAATCTATACACCTTAGATATTCATAGACATCTCAGGTATTTTCTAAACCTGAATGACTTTTTGTTTCTTTTCATGTCAGGATATCGGGTTTGGATGTTTCTAAGCAAACCATCTCCTCCTAGATTTTGAAAGCCCTTTTCTTTTGTTATTCCTTTCATGGCAAGCAGCTTTCTCCCTCTGTTATGGCCCATTCTATCAGGACAATGGACTACTCTGGGGCTCTTATCAAGGGTTTGGACACCAGCTCCATCCTTGAAGCTGCTACTTGGTCTTCTGTGCACACCTTCACTAATCATGACAAGCTGGATAGCATTTCTAGAGCCAGGATGGGTTTTGACAAGGCTATCCTTCATGGGTTTGTGGAGGGTTCCTCCTTGCCTTCTTCTCCCATTTCTCATAGTAGCTTTTGTACTCTCTCTGTTGTTTTGAGTACTGCAACAGTGATATGGAAAGAAATAGTACAGTTGTGTAAAGTCTTTCCATAACAGTAGATTTCCTCTTCAATGTTATGGTATCCAGTCCCTCCCTTCTTAACACCTTTTTTTCCCCTTTTTTCAGTTAGGAACATCTGCCTGGCCAAGGGGTCATTGCCCTTCTCCCTAGATATCTCCTTTATCCCTTGATGTACATATAATCTATTTTCCTAGAATGGCCCTTGTTTTTCTGAGGCTTTTCATTACTGAGGATAAAGCATCTGTGCATCACTTTTATGCTCTATGCTGCTGTGAGAAGCATACATCTAAAGTATGATGCTGGTTAGAATTAAAGGCTTTGGCATACTGGCTAGACATAGGGCTATCCTTGAAAGGAGATACGATCTGTTATGAATAATGGAAGCACATCTACAGTTATGGTAATTGTTTACACATCTATACTTTATCATCATCATCAATGCTGTCAACTCACCTTTTCCAATTTTCTACATGGGGTTTTGCCCCAACTGCTGCTACCCCTCTCAATTCAATGCCACTCTGCTACCTACCTTCAACAATCTTGCCTGATTGTCACAGATCCTCTCTCACACAATCCATTTATCTCTTAGCCAGACATCTTTATTTCCTGCTGCCTTCTTCCTGTATCTTCAACACCTTCTTCACCAAATTGTTTTCTGCATATGTGCCCAGCCTACCATAATCTGCTCTGACCATCTCTGCAGTTGGATCTAGTTTAGCTTCTGCTCTGGTAGGTTCATAGGTTAGAACTAGGCAAGCTGCTCTTGCAGGCCATTTTAAGCCTAGCCAGTTTCCCTTTTTGTGCTCAAAATAACTTATTCCATTTGGTTATTTATTGACCTTACCCAACCCATCGTCTATAATTGTATACAACTCCTGATGAGAATAACTGGGATCATACCATGGATAATTTGAGGGGACCCATGCATGGGATAAAGAAATAGGAGCTGCCTCTGTCAATTAGGGATAGAGGGAGCAGTCCAGGGATATTTTCATTATATTAAGAATAACTGGCCTACCTTCAAGATAGATGAGGAAGTTTTCGTTTCTGTGGAGGAAGTTCCCCAGTTTATTTATAAGGTGGATATGAACTTTAAGATAATGTTAGATAAGGGTAAAAAGGAGACTGTGAAGGGAACCACTAAAATGTGGGAAATGCAGTTCTTGTAATTATATTCTTGAAAGGAGGTCTATTTTAAATTATTGTTGTGCAAAAATTGTTTGAAAAGGGCAACTGTGAAACTAAAGGACTAGTGTACATAGCAATTTGTAAGCAGTGACAGTCATTTTATATAGGAAAAACTGAACAGAAATTGGCAAAAAGGATGTATGAACATCTGTACAATATTTAAAAAGAGAAGATGAATAATGCTTAATATAAACATTCACTGGTGTGTAAAGGTTTTAGTAAGCCTGAATTTGGCATTCTTGAAAATATACACCTGATTATCAGAGGGGGGCTGTGATGATAGGTGATACTGCCAGCCCAGCTAGTGGAATTTTGTAAATAATTATATGTAACTGGTGAATATCGAAATGATTTATATAAGATGCTTGTGTTACAAATGTATTAAAACTGTATGTCGTGTACATCAAACTGCTTATACAGACTTCTGTGTGTTGAAAAAGTATTTGTAAAATGCTTGTGTTTAAAATGGATCCACAGTGTGCCCTACTGGAAGAGAACAGGAAATGTACATGCACTATTGTATCTGTTTAAATGTATAGATTTTAACAGGGGGAACTGGAATACAGGAGGCTAACTTCAGTCCAGCAAACTTTAGAAAAATAACTGAAATTAAATTACTTTATGGTTAGGCCTTAAAAGATGATATCTTTCAGTTTTCAATGCAGCAAGAGACACAATGTGTGTATTAAGAAACTTTCTGTATTGTCTTTAGTGTGAACTAACTGCTAGTCTTGAAAGCATGAAGGAATGCAATTCTTTTATGACTTCCAGCATCTGCCAGAGAATTGAAGACAAGCCCTTGTCTGTATATTTTTATAGGTAGATGCAAATACTGCCAGCTTCAGCAATGGGGGTTTTGGCCTGGGGACTAGAAGTCAGATGACAAGAAGTGATGTCATTCTGCAAGCTATCCCAGCAGTAATATTTGAGATATTATTTTGAGTAGTCTCTTAGTGAGACAGTATTCTGCATTCATTCTTGGACTTGACATCAACAACAATAAGAACCATTCACCACATCTGCCTTGCTCTTTTAGTAAGTTCTTAGATTATAGTATAATTCTCTTAGATTCTGTCAGGTATATAGTGAAGCTTAGTTTAGATGTTTTTTTTTCTTTATTTGAGACTGTCCTGCAATGTTGTTTTAAATACTTTGATTTTGAACTCTGATATCACTGTGAATATATATTTAGTATTGTCTTTTTCTTTTATTATTTATTGTTAAATATATTTAAACATTTCATCATGGCTAATGTGTGTAGAGATATTTAGTTTTGAGAGTACTTGCATATTTAGTTGGTGACACTGTGTGGGCCACTCCTAAAAGCCTTGCTCTTGGTCAAACTACCATTTGTGTTAATATTAATATTACACAGTAAGACTGGACACCCTTTGTTAAGTGCCTTAAAATAGCTGATAAGGAGTGACTGGTGGCAGTAATAACTACCTTATAGTCTGGGCAGAAAGGGACATAGCTAGTTAACCTGTGCCAACCCAGATGTGTATGTAAATCAAACCTCAAAGTGTGTGTGTGTGTGTGTGAGCTATTTAGCATGACACAAAGCACTGGTTGGACAGAGAGGGTGCTGCGGGTCTTGGCTTAGTCACTCAGCTGAGATCTCAAATTGCCACTAGGGAGTCTTACTGGGGATCTGGAGGAAGAGTGAAAAACCAGCCCTGGACTGACTGTGGTCTCCATGTGCTCTTACGGGAAATTGCACGTGATGCAGACAGCTGCATTTGGAAATACTGTGTGTATACTTGTCATCCTGTCAGTGAATGTCCCCACTGTTGCCAGTGGTGGGGATTAAGGCTTCTTGATTACTGGTCCAGTGATGGGGTGTCACAGGGGCAATGGTAGAACACAGTAGAATATTGTGAACTGGTTTGGCAAATCAGATTAAATGCCACCAATCCACCTGGGTTAAACAAACATATTTCTGTTCAACCTGCCCTAAAAATGAGAGCTGTTGAAGTTTGATGGCCTTTTATTAATCTTCCCCTTGGTTACAGAGTTCTTATAATGGTATACTATAACTGGACCACTTTGTGTATCTTTTTATTGTTTTATTCATTTTGTATTTATTTTTGCAATGTAAAAGACATTTTCAAAGATCTTTTTAATATGTGTGAAGTGTTTATTCACACCATGAGAATTTTATGTCTGGTTTTATCTGGTTTTACAGTTTAATTGAGTAATTAGTTGATGGATGGATTGGTTTCAATAAATATTTTTGTATATCTAAACTCTGTATGAAATCCTGAGTATTTGGTATGAGAATGCTTAACATTTTTAAGAATAAAAATTGAATACTTGACAGATTTGTAGTTTGAAAATTTTTTTTTTTACCACTCAGTTTAGCACTTGCTTGTTGCCTAGGAGTACATGGACCTTTCTCTGAGGTTATTGGTCATGTTGGTCACATGGAACACACACCTATCTTGGAGGTTATAAAGTTTCTGTTTCCCACCCATAGATCTAATTTGCACTTGAATATGGACAGGGATGAGCTTTCTTTTACATGTATGTTCCAGCTCAGCAGTATCCTCTGTGGGATGTATGTCTCTCCAAACCATTCTGATTATTTTGCAGAAGAGGTTTAGATCACTAGACTGGGTATTTCTGATGGCATTTGACTTGCTGATGTGCAATAAATCCATCAATAATGGGTTGGAGGATGCCTTGTATACCAGACACAGGTCACCACTTAGCAGTTTGTACGGTACCAAGTATAGTGATAGGGCTTTCAGATGGTTCATATAGGACATGTTGTTTAGGCCTTGTATCCTTTTGATAAGGCCTCTCTGTGGGAGTTCCATTTGTTGCATATGTTTGCACAGATACATGACAAAGGGGGCATTATGTTCAATGACTGGCTTAATGAGGGTTGAGTAAAGGCCAATGATATCCCTAGATCTAGACACAATCGCTTTGTTTATAAGCTGTGCCATGTAGAATGACTTTCTTACAGCAGTAGACACGTTTGTCAAGTTAGGTCGCTTTCCATATATGTTCCCAAGTCATGAACAACTTGGTCATCTCTTAGGGGATGTATTGTCATTGTGGGAGTGCCCTGGGATAAATGACTTCCAAAGGATACAATAATGCACTTTTTTGCATTTAGTTTCAGTCCATAATTTTGACACCAGTTATTTATTTGGGACAAACCTTCCTGCATGATGGCAAAGTCATTTGGGGATTCAGTAACTGATCCTAGTTTGCAGCCATCTGTAAACTTAATCTGCCAGAGCCCTTTGGTATTGTCTTTTATTTCAGAAAAATAGATACCAAACAGGAGAGGTCCCAGCACAGAACCCTGGGGTCTTCACTAGTAACTGCTCTCAGTACAGGTGACTTCCCCTGGTTTGATTATTTATATTCTATCTATGAGCCAGTTGGCAATCCAACAGTTGACATAGGGGTTTATGCCCAGTTTATTTAGCTTTTCTACTAAGCCTGAGCAAGGATTTGTGTCAAAAGCTTTCTACAGCTGAAGGTATGTGGTTTGTACCATTTTGCATTTTACCCCTCAGTGTGCATCCTACCACCCGTCGCAGGTACTTCATCTCCATTACCTCTAGCTGTCTCAACTCCGCCTTCCCTGCAGAGGTTTATGTACCATACAGAAGTACTGATCGCATCACTGTTTGGTAACCTTTCAGCTTCTTTGACATTCTTCTGTCACATACTGCCTCAAACACTCTGTGCCAGTCGGCTGCTGTGCCTCTGATTCTGGCTTTGACCTCCTCATTCAGAATTGCCTTCTCATCAACCACCCCTCACAGATTATTGAAGTTGTTAACCTGTTGTGCTGTTTTCCTTTCTATCTCAGTTTTCAGCTTCATCCAATTTCCCCCATTTGCTGCCATGAGAACTGTCTTTTCTGTACTCACTTTAAAATTAAATTAAATTCAATTTTATATCCAGGGCTCAATGAAAACATCAGCATTAAACCTGAACTGAAATTCAGGGCTGGTACCTTGTAATTTATAATTAGTGTAGTGGGTAGGTAAGGGTGTCATGCTGTATGAGTATTTATATGTATTTATATGTGTTGTATGTGTATTTTAACAAGGAAAGTATAATTATAATATATTTCAGTACATAATTTTATTTCATTTTAAAATGTTTTTTAAAAATGTCAATCAATTAATTGGTAGTCACATGATGTGAAATAGATGTATTTAAAGCCTTTTGAATACAGTAACATTAGATCTGTTGAAGTCCTAGTGACGAAAGCGCTTATCACTTTTGGCAAAGTCTGTTTATGTCTGTTTGGATTGAATAAATTCGTTTTTATTGTGGTAAGGTGGACTTGTTATAGTCTGCTTCTAATGCTACATTGTTTGCATATTGCAGCTTTGTTGCTCTGTCCTACCATCTTGTTTGCTAATGTAGTTCATCACTGATATGAACAGCAGCAGGAGCAGAGATGAACCCTGATGGACCCTACTCCTGAACAGCAGCAGGAGCAGAGATGAACCCTGATGGACCCTACTCCTGAACAGCAGCAGGAGCAGAGATGAACCCTGATGGACCCTACTCCTGAACAGCAGCAGGAGCAGAGATGAACCCTGATGGACCCTACTCCTGAACAGCAGCAGGAGCAGAGATGAACCCTGATGGACCCTACTCCTGAACAGCAGCAGGAGCAGAGATGAACCCTGATGGACCCTACTCCTGAACAGCAGCAGGAGCAGAGATGAACCCTGATGGACCCTACTCCTGCGGGAAGAACTTTGCGAGTCTGAACACTGTACATAACTTATGTCATTGGACCCTGGTACATAGCCTGGTGCTTATGTCTCTGATGGACAGAGGCAGTCAGTAAATCACCCCCTATATAAATCATATTTATGGGTCAGAATCGGGTTGCATGGTTAGACTTATAATGGCCACTCTCTTTTTCTTGTAAGGGGATGTTTTTTATGCCTTCCCTTCCTTTCCTCTCATTCTGAAAGTCCTGTTCAAGATAAAACTGAATGCTCCCAAAATCTTGCTGGTGACTTCCTTTTGGTCCAGACAGCATTAGTTTCCTCTTCTTCTGCATCTTTCCAAGAGCAGTCATCACAAGTTATCCCCCAGGATGGACCCACTTATAGAAGACAAGGGATCTCTCATTCATCCCTACCTGTCCACTCTTCAACTGACATTGTGGGTGATTAGGTTTGGATCCCCTGCGGGCATGTTTTCTTTTCAGAGGATATGTTTCGGGCACTGCAGAATGCTAGGAAACCCACTACTAGGAAATCTTACTTATCTAAATGGAAGAGGTTTTCTGTTTGATGTCTTTCTCTTAAACTGGATACACTTATGTAGATGTTCACTTGGTTCTCTCTTATTTGTGTGAATTGCTCAATGCCAGGTTGGCAAATTCTTCTGTTAAGGCCCACTTATCAGCTATCTCTGCTTGTCTGCCTTTGACTCCCTCTGTAGTCTCTAGATTTGAAGCAAAACAGTTTCTTAAAGGTGTCCTTCACATTAGGCCTTCCAGGAGGTCAGTCCTTCCTTTCTGGGACCGTTTGAGCCTGCTACTTCAGCTTCCTTAAAACATTGCTCTTGGAAGACTGTTGTTCTTTTGGCCCTTACTTCTGCTAGACAGGTGTCTGAGCTGCAAGCCCTTATGGCTATTCCTCCTTTTTTAGTTTTCCATAAGGACAGGATGTCCATTCATACTAATCCTCCTCTAATGTCCAAGGTGGTTAATGAGTTGTCTCTTAATCAGTCTATTCATTGTCTCCTTTTTCCATTCTGTGCAGTCTGCTAGTGAGAAGGTTTTGCACACCTTGAATTTGCATCAGATATTATTTGTATAAGACTAAAGCTTTTCATAAATCTGATGTGCTTATTTTCATCCTAGGTCTTAGGATTTGGCAGTTTCCAAGCAAACCATTTCTTCTTGGATACCTAAAGCCATTTCTTTTTGCTATTCTTTTCATGGGAAGAGCCCATGTTTGTTAAGGCTCATTCCACTAAGGGCTGTGGCTTCATCTGGTTCTTTTTCAAGGATTTGGATAATAATTGTATTCTTGAGGCAGCAACCTGGACTTCTGTGCATACCTCTAGTAAGTACTATAAGTTGGATGTGATTTCTAGGGCCAGAGCTTGCTTTGCCAGGGCTATTCTCCATGCTTCCTAGAGGGCTCTGCTGGGCCTTCCTTCTCCCAATCTTCAGCCTGATCTTTTGCAGTATCCCTTTTGTAAGAAATACTTATTACGTACTTTTATTCTTGGACTGTCATTCCTCAGTTCTGAGGATGGTACATTCGGAAGTCACCTTTATGCTCAATGCCGTGCACTGGGAGCATGTGTGTGACATATGGCATACCCTTTACAAATAAAAGGCTTTGGTAAACTGGCTGGGCGCTGGGCTGCCCTTGGCATGGAATCCTTATTGTAAAGAATACTCCTGTGAAGAGAGGGACATCTACTGTTATCATAACATTTTACTTAACTTTACTTTCCTGTACATGGGCACTAGAATGCTTATTCTTCAGTTATTCTCCAGTGGTCTTGATATGCTTTTCTCTTGGGCTCATAGTTCATTACTAAGCTAACTGCCCTTGTGAGCCATTTAAAGCCTAGCCAATTATCCCTTGTAAGACTTAAACCCTGCACTTTGGGTTTGTAAGGCAAACACCTTAGCCATTAAGCCACTTAGGAACCCCCTCATAGTGCTACGAGTACTCTCAGGAGCCATTTCTCCCTAACTCACCCACAATCTTTCTAATTTCTGCTGTGATGTTGTATGAGCCTCCTGCTTTCACTGACTTTTTCCTTCATGCTGTTCTTATTTCTCCTAGGCTGAGCTCTTTTTCCTCTTTCACTGCAGGCTGTATGTGGGGTAGTACACATTCTATGGGAAATTCTTAATTTAGAAGCTGCTGGAAGTACTCCTTCTGTCTGCTTTTGATGTTTTGTGGACTGGTGAGCAGGCTTTTGCTGACATCCTTTAAGGAAGGTGCCTGATTACCATCTTCTTTATTTTTCTTTGCCTTGCAATCTGGTAGACTTTTTGTGCCATCAGCTAATTCACATTCCAAAAGCTGGTAGGGTGCTATTGATGCCTTGTTCTTTGCTAGTGTGACAACTCCCTGAGCCTCTTTGTTAGCCACCTTAGCCTGATCCATCTTCTCTATCTCCCACTTTTTCCTGCAATTCTTTCTTTTGATGACAACCTGGACTTCTGCATTCCACCACCAGTATTCCTTATCTACCGTATTTCCATATTTTGGCCATCTTCCTATCTGTTCTGTAGCCTCCCACTTCCTCCTTTGAGAAGTCGCCATTCTTCTTTTATTCCATCTGTTTCTTCTTCTTGCGGTGCTAGAGCTGTGAGTATTTCCTTTTTTATTCCATCTGGTTCTTCTTCTTGCGGTGCTAGAGCTGTGAGTATTTCCTTTTTTATTCCATCTGTTTCTTCTTCTTGCGGTGCTGGAGCTGTGAGTATTTCCTTTTTTATTCCATCTGTTTCTTCTTCTTGCGGTGCTGGAGCTGTGAGTATTTCCTTTTTTATTCCATCTGTTTCTTCTTCTTAATGTGCTGGAGCTGTGAGTATTTCCTTTTTTATTCCATCTGTTTCTTCTTCTTGCGGTGCTAGAGCTGTGAGTATTTCCTTTTTTATTCCATCTGTTTCTTCTTCTTGCGGTGCTGGAGCTGTCAGTATTTCCTTTTTTATTCCATCTGTTTCTTCTTCTTGCGGTGCTGGAGCTGTGAGTATTTCCTTTTTTATTCCATCTGTTTCTTCTTCTTGCAGTGCTAGAGCTGTGAGTATTTCCTTTTTTATTCCATCTGTTTCTTCTTCTTGCGGTGCTAGAGCTGTGAGTATTTCCTTTGTTATTCCATCTGTTTCTTCTTCTTCCGGTGCTAGAGCTGTGAGTATTTCCTTTTTTATTCCATCTGTTTCTTCTTCTTGCGGTGCTAGAGCTGTGAGTATTTCCTTTTTATTCCATCTGTTTCTTCTTCTTGCGGTGCTAGAGCTGTGAGTATTTCCTTTTTTATTCCATCTGTTTCTTCTTCTTGCGGTGCTAGAGCTGTGAGTATTTCCTTTTTTATTCCATCTGTTTCTTCTTCTTGCGGTGCTAGAGCTGTGAGTATTTCCTTTTTTATTCCATCTGTTTCTTCTTCTTGCGGTGCTAGAGCTGTGAGTATTTCCTTTTTATTCCATCTGTTTCTTCTTCTTGCGGTGCTAGAGCTGTGAGTATTTCCTTTTTATTCCATCTGTTTCTTCTTCTTATGTGCTAGAGCTGTGAGTATTTCCTTTTTATTCCATCTGTTTCTTCTTCTTGCGGTGCTAGAGCTGTGAGTATTTCCTTTTTATTCCATCTGTTTCTTCTTCTTATGTGCTAGAGCTGTGAGTATTTCCTTTTTGTTCCATCTGTTTCTTCTTCTTGTGTGCTAGAGCTGTGAGTATTTCCTTTTTTGTTCCATCTGTTTCTTCTTCTTGCGGTGCTAGAGCTGTGAGTATTTCCTTTTTTATTCCATCTGTTTCTTCTTCTTGCGGTGCTAGAGCTGTGAGTATTTCCTTTTTTGTTCCATCTGTTTCTTCTTCTTGCGGTGCTAGAGCTGTGAGTATTTCCTTTTTTGTTCCATCTGTTTCTTCTTCTTGCGGTGCTAGAGCTGTGAGTATTTCCTTGAAGTCTTGTGCTTTTGCTGCAGTCAACTTCCAGGTTTTCAGCCTCATCTCCGTTGACCTTTGTGCTTTCTCTGACAACTGATTCCAACCTATTGTGGCCATCATTGGCATATGTTGTGAAGCTACTTCTTCACTGAGGAAGACTTCACAATCATTGATTCTACCCCAATGCCCTTTCAAAAAAAAAAAGGGGGGGGGGGATCTACCTGAGTTGCATGTTGGTCTCTTATGGCTACCTCACTTAGTGAACCATGTGTTGGCCACTATCAAGCCATTTGCCAGACAGAAGTCTAGAATGTCTTGTCCTTCTTTATTCTTGTTGGCCCACTCATGTGGACCCACACAGTCCTGCTATCCTATTCTGTTTGTCTTGATATGAGAATTCATCTCCGTCAATATCAATTTCTGTCTTTCTGTCCCAGTATGAAAATTCAGGTTCTCTCATTATCAACACCACCTCTTGTTTTCCTGCTTTATCAAATAGGCACTATAGCTCTTGCCTGGATGCACCACTTTTCTTATAAAAGAGCAAAGAACAATGAAGATAAATGCTGTACAGTTAACAAATGTATAATGTTTGATGTTTTCACAATCTTTTCTATTGAAACTAATAGTTGCCTATATTACAAATTAGTTTATACAGATAGCGCTTAGTGTACGGAAGGAGGAATATAGTGTCTTGACTACTATGTGACTAAACCTAGATGGAACACACTGTTACTCTGAAGCCCTTCTTCCCCTTAGCCAACATTTACTGTCTGGGTGTGCTGCATCTTAAGGATCCTGTGCACATTGCCCTAGCTGCTGCTATTCCTACTGTTTCTGTTGAAGTTTGATTTTTAAATCATTTAGTGTATTTAGACTCTTAACTGTCTAGAATGATTGAGATATAAAACAGGGGAACACTGTCATATTGTCATAGAATGTGACAATGATATGGAATACTCTTCTACAGAAAACTGTAGAATGAAACATGGAGGTGGGATCCAAGGCAGAAAATGCTGTAATGGAATGGAAGAAGAGCAAAGTCTGCTGCATTGGGATTAACTGATGTTGGGGTGTGGGGCTACATTACTTTTTTTTAGCTTAAGAGACCATACCAGTTTCCTCTCACATCCTAGAGATGCGTCATAAATAAAGTGACAATCCTCCAAAATTTCCATGAGTGTTTTGTGTGTGTGTGTCTATATAAATATATAAGCATGCACTCCAAGGTAGACTGGCATTCTGTCCAGAATTCATTTCTCCGCTTTGTGCTGAGTGAGTGCTGGAGAGGGTCTAATTGCCATGTGATTCAGAAGTGGATAAAGCACTTCTGACTCACAAGTGTGATAGCTTTTTTTTTTCTCTGTGAAAAGTACTTATTTATTCTGTGATGCAGGAGCCCACATATCATTAGGATTCTATTGGCTTATGTAGTCAAATAAGTAATCAAGTTAGTTAGAGAGAGAGAGTTGTACTTGGGGGGCCCTCGACTGGAATTAAGGAGAGAAGCAGGATATTAGTGGTAAAGAATCCTCATAATATCATGGGGCAAGCCCTAATGCAAAATGCAAAAATTTATTTGTTTGTGTCGTGACTCGTCTCTCCTCTGATAAATATAACTGTATAATGAAAACAGAAAGTAAATTAGTTTGGGCATGGTCTCTAAGTCTACTAGGAGGAGGAGGAGGAGGCTGTGAGAAAAGAGAAGTTATACATACCAGGGGAATTCATCTTATTTCCCTCCCTTGGCTGTTTCTAGACAGTAAATGGATTAGCTGTTACAGGAGTATTAATGTCCCCATTTAGGAAGCGCCAACACCTCAGAAAGACCCTAGTTACAGTTCTGTGAAAAGTCCACTAGGTGTCAGTGATGTTTGCTGATGTATATCAATGGGGTCAGCACATAATAGTAAAAAGGCATGTAAG
Organism: Protopterus annectens; assembly: GCF_019279795.1. Classification (NCBI taxonomy): domain Eukaryota; kingdom Metazoa; phylum Chordata; order Ceratodontiformes; family Protopteridae; genus Protopterus; species Protopterus annectens. The sequence goes on along the minus strand of NC_056743.1, from coordinate 1,602,708,153 downwards.
GACGGTAACACTTAATTTGTGTTTTTTTTCTGTGCAGTCGTTTAGTGCTGAAGGAAAGGTGCTAATGAAATCTAAACTCTCTGGTTATTCTGGCTGGAGCATAGGTGCCACATGCCAGACTTTCTCTCCGTATCCTAGAAGTGTGCTTGAACTTTTCCACAGAGGGAACATACTGTCAAAATGATGCATGATTGCATGTTCACTCCATCCTCAGCCTTTCACCCGTGGCTGACAACGGTTCCATCTTTTTTCATTTATGATGCTGCTTTCATGGTGTGTGACTATCATTTGGATATTGGACTAAGACCCCAAGCCTTATTTCACCTGGAGCACTGAACACCAATCAAGTGGTAATGAGTGCTAGGCTATACCTGATTAATGCCAATCTAAAGCAGCTACCTATACGTGAAAGGCTCTCTGCAACCTCATCATGGGCCTCTTAATGTGATTTTTAGTTATTTTTGTTTTGAAAGCTTTGAATTTCAGGATTATTCTTGGTTAGATTTGCTATGCTTTTATTTATTTTACTTCTGTTAAATAACTAGGTAGACTAAATAACACAATTGCCTTTCTTTAGATGTGATCTTCAAGACCAGAGGACAGAGTCAGTATGCAATGCAGACAGATAATTGTGGCAGAACTCGGGAAACAAAGGGAGATAGAGGCCCACTTCAGTGAGATATTATTCTAAATGCAGTATGCAAGCATGAAGTCTAAAGTAACACTACAAGTACAGTGAAACACACTCAATGAATTTAGGGGTATTTTAGCAGACACAGTACTACAGGGCATGTGAAAATGAATTTGGTATGATGACTAGTGTCGTTAGTTTGTCTGTAATACATAAAACAAGAAGGCTTGGGGTTTTGTTTTGATGCTTTAATACATTCAAACACATCAGGATGGATAGCAGCATCATTAAATATGAATGAACTAGTTAATAGAGCATCCATACATACATGCTTACATCTCAACAGCTAACTACAAAATGGCAGTCAGACTTGCACGTGCTCAGTATTTATACACTTGTGCAAGCCCTTGAAAAGCTTCTTAAAGGTATATGCACACACATTGATCTACATCCTCCCTCTTAAAAAGATTTCCCCTTATGTAAAACAATATCAGAGATAGACATGCATTACTATATACATTAGAAACAAAACACAATGTTCAGGTCCAAATTGTTTCATATCTGGGTTTAGAAATTAGACGATATCTTGTAACATAACAGTTAGGACTAAATTTAGCAACAGGGACAGTCTGCGGTGCACAACTTGTTTCAGGAACTTCTGGATTCATCATAGGAACAGGAATGTCATCTGGAACTTCCACTGGAATTGGAACACCAGACAACTCACTCTGAGATAGAGTGGATATAGGCTTACACACCGGTCTCAAATGTTTCTGATTCCGCCTAAAAGCTGTTCTTCTGATTCCATGACATACAGTCTTGGCTTTGGACCAATATTCTTCTCGACACAAAACTGATCATAACCTTTGGACGTTTGCATCCTTACCACTTCTGGTTTGCTGGACTTATCGTAGTAGGACTTCTGAGATAGGCACTTCTTCAACAGATTGGCTTTCACTGATCTGTTTTTGACACATGGAACCAACAACTGACTACTGATTGGTAATGTCGCCCTGGTTTGTCTCAACAGAAGTCTCTGACAGGTGAACCAGGATGTTTTTCACAAGGAATATTTCTGAGACTCAAGAGATTCAGGAAAATATCACTATTATCTCATTTTGACTTCTCAAGTAACTGTTTTGTACTTTGAACTGCACATTCTGTCAAACCATTTGACTGTAGGTACTCTGGACTACTTGTGACATGAATAAAGTCCCATTCTTCAGCAAATCTTTTGAACTGTTGGCTTGTAAACTGTGTGCCATTGCATAAATAAGTTTGTGTGGACTTCCATGAACAGCAAAATGACACTTCATTTTAATAATGACTGCACTGGATGCTAGGTTGGGAAGTAGCTCAATCTCAAACCAACTGGAGTAAGAGTCTAACACCAAATAATGTTGACCATTCCACTCAAAGATATCAGTGGCTACTGTCGACCAAGGTAGTTTCGGAATCTGGTTCATAGGTCTGTACTAGGCTAATGGCCCTGGAGTCTTTACAAGCCTAGCCCATAGGATTACCCTGGCATCGTGCCACCCGACCTTAGTTTTCAGTGCCTCTGTCGAATAGAGCCACTGGAGTGATCCCTGGGGTGAATTTTCTATTTCCCATCCACTCCTCAAGATTTCTCTTGAAGAGGGCCAGTGACGTGCTCTGTTTGATATGTATGAGACGTTTATTCCAGAGCATGGGTAGTCTCTGGGTTTATGAACCTGTCCCTCTGGCATGTTCTGTTGATTGTTGTAATGAGGTTGTGGTCTCTGGAGCATGTGGTGTGGGATTTCTTTAGATGTAGCATTTCTAACAGAGCTGGGTCAGACATGGCTTTGTAAGTCAAGAGCAGAGATTGTCTCTAAGTAGGTGATATGAGACACGGAATAGTTGGAGTTTTTTGAGTCTGTCCATATAGGACAAGTGTTTAAGGCCTAGGATCCTCTTTGTGAGGTACTTTTGCAGCCTCTCCAGTTGTTGCAGGTGTCTAGTGAGGTACATGCCAAATAGGGCACTGTACTTGATGATTAGCCTAATGAGAGAAGAGTAGAGGGAGACAATGACCTCTTTCTTCCTGGATGCAAAACCCTTAGTAATGAGATGTGCCACATAGAAGGACTTTCTGACCACAGTGGCAATGTGGTGGTCAAAAGAGATGTTGCTGCCAACCTGTGTTCCCAGATCTCTTATAATGCCTTCTGTGTTCAGTGGACTACCATCAATGTGGTAATTCATGGGAACTGGGTTTTTCCCAAAGGGGATGACGACACATTTTTTGGCATTGAGCTTAAAGCCATGAGTCTGACACCAGTCATTGGTCTCAGTGAGGCCTTTCTGTAGGATGTCAACATCACTTGGGGAGTTAATAATGGCTCCCAACTTGCAATCATTTGCAAACTGTGCCACCCACAGTCCCTTTGTGTTGGCCTGGACTTCTGGGAAGTAGATACCAAACAGGACAGGACCCAGGACCTATCCCTGTGGGACTCCACTTGTGACTGGTTGGCAGTCTGCTTGGAGTCAGCTACTTTCACACTGTGGCTTCCATCTGTGAGCCAGTTTGCAACCCACCTAGTGATATAGGGGTTGATGCCTAGCTTAGTGAGTTTTTCTATGATTCCTGAGTGGGGAATGGTATCAAAGGCCTTGGTCAGATCAAGGTAGGCTCTATGAACCACCTTGCCTTCATCCACAGCTCTGGAGACTGACTCAAAGAAGTCGACCAAGTTGAACAGGCATGATCTACCCTTCACAAAACCAAACTGTGTGGGATCCAGAGTTTGGAGATTCCCGATATCCTTGTTTATTAGGTCCATGATGATGTGTTCCATAGCTTTGCATATCAGACTTATCAGGCTAATGTGGGAGATAGTTCCCAGGGTCTGTTGTCACTCCTGCATTGTGGAGAGGGATCTGCCTTGTGGAGAGGGATGACTGTAGCAGTGCGCCATTCTGTAGGTACAAAGTCTGAGGTGAGGCTGTGATTGGACAGGGCAAACAGCTGAGGTGCCATTTCACTGTGTATTTCATGTAGATCACAGCCAGGGATATTGTCAGGTCCCATAGAAGCTGTATTCTTGGCCTTAGACAGTGCTGTTTTAACCTCTGCAGCAGTAATACTGGGTGTTTGACAATCTACTGGTATTATGATTCATCCTTTGAGAGGGGAGGGGATAAAGTTTACACTGAATCTGCCAGCCAGTATATTGGCAATATCTGTTGGCTGGGTACAGGAGGTACCATTGTGCAGTAGCTCAGAGCAAATCTGGGTATTGCCGTGGAGATTCTTTACTTAACTATAGAAGGCTTTGTGGTTGTCTTTACTATCTGCTGCAATTCTGTTTTCATAGCTAGCTTTAGAGGATTTGATGAGGGATCTCAACTTTTTGTTGAGGCTGATAAGGGAGTTTTTCCATTCTTGGGACTTCACCTTATTCCACATCAGTTTCCTCCTCTTGTTGTAGAGTTTATGGCAGGGGACCACCAGATTCGCTTCCTTTTTTTTGGAGGAGAGTGTCTTGTTTCTATTGGGTATGGTGTGATCCATACATTTGTGTACGTGTTTGTACAGTGTATTGGTGTTTGATTCAGTAGTCATGCAGCTATTCTCCATTTCCATGGGTGCCATGAAGTTAGCCACATCTACTTTTAGGAGCCCAAAGTTAGCTTTGGAGAAGTTTTTCATGGTGGTTACCTTTGTGGGGGTGGGGGTGGGTGGGATGTGGATTTCCAAGGGGATTAGTTTGTGTTCAGATCTAACTAGGGAGGAGTTGACTATTGGTGTAGAGCAACGGTCGCCCATGTTAGTAATGACCAGGTCAAGGATGTTGCTACCTCTAGTGGGGGTAAGAAAAAGCTGGTCCAAGGTATTTGAATTAATGAAGTCCAGGAAATGTTGGGCAAGTGTATTGGTACAGGAGGAGTTTTAACAGTTAATGGAGGGATAGTTGAAGTCACCCTGTATGAGAGTGTTAGGTTCGACCCTAATATTCTCCATGGTGCTTAGGAACATGGAGTGCAAGTCTTGGGACATGGTTGGGGACCTATAACAGGCTACGACCTGAATCGCTGTCTTACCCAATGCTAGCTGCACCTGAAGTATCTCTGATGCATTATGTTGGGCTACCCATCTGGAGGTGTGTACATCCTTTATGAATATGAAAACACCACTGCCTTTGGAGCTTCGGTCCAAGTTCTAGGGCCAAAAGGTGTGGAATGAGGTATAGCCTGGTAGTGCAGGGGTGCTTTCTGTTGCCTTGAACCAGGTGTCTGTTACAGTACAAATGTCAATGTTCTCCATTTTAAGGAGTGCTTCGAGTGAGTGCATTGTGAGATTCAGACTTCTAGCATTGAGCAGCATGACCCTCCGATTGCATTTGTTTGTAGCTGTTATGGTGGTAATTTGGTCTTTGGAACACAGACTAAAAAAGGCACTATAGGAGTGACAAGATTGGCCAGTATCCAGAAGCCCAGGGGTGACAGATGCAGGCCATCTCTGGCAAACCATCGAGGTTTGTCAATCATATCATCCCAGGTGGACAGATACTGGTTCCCCTTAGAATGACACCCATTCCTTCTGTTGATGTGGCTTTGTACTATTACACACTGAAGAATATAAAAGGGCTCTCTCAATGTCTTCTGACACAGAAGGCCAAAATGCTAGTCCTGTCTCCCTTCTTTTGGTAAATTCAATTTCTGGGTGACCATGATGCAGGATAATATTGTACTCTTGCTGCAAGGACTTTGGAACAATTACTTTTGGGCCTTTCATAATAATACCTTTGTCAGAGAAAATCTCATCTTTGTATGGAAAATAAGGTTGCACTTCTTGAGGTAAACTAGATTGCTTTGATGGCCATCCATGATTAATAAAGTAGTTTAGCCTCTGTAAAACTGGATGTGTGGGTGTGTGATCTCTTGACTCATCAATGCATGGAAGAAACATTTCTCACTTCCATGACTTCAGAATCAAGGTTCTGTGGTGTTTCTCGGGGGGGGGGGGGTCTATATTGAATAATCGAAATGACAAAAGAGTGAATATTCTTTCCTCGACATGTAAAACCCGAAAGCAGAAAACAGCGAAGTTACGGAACAGCAATTTTTTCCCAGGAAAAATAAAATCACTGGGCCGTTCTTGGGACATTGCTCTTTCCTCCACTGTAGTGCGATCTCAGAGTTGGTATATTTAAGTAGGGGGGTGTGGTGGGCAAAGCCCCGCACTTTATTTTGTCTTTCTAATTTTTTTTTGGAACAGTGAAATCGCTGTTCCGTAACGTCGCTGTTTTCTGGTTTTGGGTTTTACATGTCGACGAAACAGCATTCGCTTTTTCGTTGTTTCGGTTATTCAATATAGATCCATTTCTGGGCAATCTGGATAATGTATCGGCAAGATGAAGAAGTTTGCCGTTCTTGTAGACGAGATTGAAATTGTACTTTTGCAATCCCAGCATCATATGTTGCAGTCTGGCTGGAGCTGAATGCATTGGCTTTCTCAGGGTGGTGACTAATGGTTGGTGGTTTGTTTTGATCTGGATAGGTCTACCATAAACATAATCATGGAACTTCGAACATGCAAACTCAATTGCCAGAAGCTCTTTCTTTGTCTGGGCATATTGCATTTCAGTTTGGGTTAAAGTTCATGATGCATAGGCAACAGGTTGATCTTCCTGTAGAATGACTGCACCAAGACTAAATTTCAAAGCATCACAGGAAAGTGTAACTGGTTTGTGAACATCATAGTATCTGAGAGATGGTGGACTAGCAATTCTTTGTCTTAGGACATCAAATACTCTTTGGTGTTGCTCTAACCAAGACCAGGAGACATCTTTATGTGTCAGCTGTCTAAGTGGTGCTGAAAGTTGTCTCAAGTCTAGAATGAACTTGCCTAGGTAGTTAACCATGCCAAGAATATGTTGCAGGGCTTGAACATATTTTGGAGCTGGCATCTCAAGAATGGCTATTTGTTTTGAAAGGTCTGGTCATAAGCCTGTACTCGTAAATAAATGGCCAACATAAGTAGCTTCTTGTAGCCTGAATTTGCATTTGTGTGGATTGAGTTGAAGATTCACTTGATGTGCCCTTTCTAGAACTTTTCTGAGGTTTCTGTCATGTTCTGCTTCATCGTGACTTCCTACTAGTATGTTGTCTACGATAATAGCACAAGGATACCCAGAAAAAATTTGGTCTATTGCACGCTGAAAGATTTCACTTGCATAATTTATCCCAAATGGCAGTTTCAAAAATCTGTACCTTCCAAATGGAGTACTGAACATAGTGAGCAATGAGGATTTTTTTGTCAAGCTGAATTTGCTAAAATGAACTCTCTGCATCTAAGACAGAAAAAACAGTGGCATTTGGTATCAAAGCTGCGACTTCTTCGATGGTGCACATTGGATCATGAGGTCTTTTAAGTGCTTAGTTTAAATCTCATGGATCAATACACATTCTGATGTCATCTGAGCTTTTCTTATGAGCTATCACCATGGAAGATACCCATTCAATTGATGTTTCAACATGACAAATTACACCTTGTCGCACCATTTTATCTAACTCTGCTTTGACTCTGTCCTGCATGGCTATTGGAACTTTACATGCTGGCCTGAAAAATGGACTGACCTCTGAGTCTAACTTCATGGAGTACACAACTGGAAGTTTGTCTAGTTTATCTTGGAAAAGATCAGCATAGGTAGAAAAAATGTGCTGGGCAAAATTAGAGTTGTGGTCTTTTAAGATAACATGGTGGACTTCCTTATTAAATGAAAGCAGTCCCATTTTCAAACTGTCTCTGAGCCCTAATAATGATTAGACATGTCTCTTGACCGCATAAAATAATAAGTCGTAGCTTCTTCCAGCAGAGTAACATGAAAACACTACTGAGCCTTTGATTTGAATTTCTTCACCTCCATAAGTAACAAGTATTGTACACCTTGCCATATCAAGCCTTTCACCATGAGACGCACTAACAAATGTGTCTGCTGACATAACATTGCACTTTGAATCTGTGTCAACTTTGAGCTCTGTGGGTTTGCCATTTATCTGAACAGTACAAAATACTTCATTCTTTGCTCTTAAGTGTACTGCATTAACTGTTTCATGAAGCACTGACATACCATCAACATAAAAAGTAGGGCTGCCACTGTCTAGCTGATCAACTCGTTTCTTAAAATGTTCCCTTTTAATAAAAGAATGTGGGCATTTTGATTTACAAAACTTTTGAAATGATTCCATTTATTATATTTATGGCATTGTTGACCAAAAGCTAAGCATTTTCTCCCTTTTAGATTCATGATTTCCACCAATATTAATGACAATTGGCAATGAAAGTGGGTTGGGACCCATGCTTTGAGTTTGCTGACTCACTCTTATGCTTCACTGAGATTGTGCGAAGTCTGAAATTTGCTAGAAAGTTCTGGGGTTTACCAGTGAGTGCTGAAGTGGCTACAGTTGCTAACATGTGCTTGGGCCTGTTTCTTTTAATAACATGCTGCTTACTTTCAACATGAGCTTTATCACTGCGCCTTCTAGAGCTATTCTCATTTGTAAGCATATTTGTGTGCTTTTCTATGAGCTTGTATATCTGACAAATCTCAATGGCCTTCTTCAAAGTTAAATCACTGTCACAAAGCAAAATCTTTCTCATAACATCATCTTTTATGCCACACACACCTGTCCTTTATCAACTCATCCCTTAAGTCACCAAATCTGCACATTTTAGCTTTATTTCTCAGGTCCGTTATATAGACTTTCACCAGACTTTTGATCCCTTGTGTAGAATAAGTGCCTTTCCATTGTAACATTTGTCTGGGGGTTACAAATTTCTCAAAAATATATGTTTTAAGCACTCTGGGTCCTCCCTTGACTCAGCCACTACAACAATATGATGGCTCCCTCCCTCCTGTATAGATAGCAGATGCATACACAAATGAGTGTTCTCTTTCAATTGTTTTTACCCAGCTAAATTAAGCAGAACAAATACCTTTGTATGGTCAGAAAATGCAGCCTGTATGAAAATGTTGTACTTTTGCTCAAATACTCTCCAGTTCTCAACAATATTACTGTCAAAAACAAGTGCACTGGGTTTTTGAAATCCATTTGCCATGCCCACAAAGTATACACAAACACACTGAAAAATATGGCCTTTGTTATGTAACAACATTCAAATGCACAGTAAACTTTTAGAAATACATTACTTTACAAAATATGCTCTGTAATGGCTATACTCTGTGAAATATGCCTTGTAATGGCTGTACTTTGCAAAATAACTTTACTGCAACTCTTCACAAACGTGAACAATTTATACACTTCTGATAATTCTAATATCTTTGCATAATACAATAATTCATATGCTTTGTGAAAATGCAGTTGTTTCCCCTTATTTTATTTGTTTTATGCAATCCAGACTTTATTTCAAACATTTTCCTTAGTAATTTAAAATATTTCTATCAATAGTGTACATATCTGTTTATGCAAATATTATTTAGAACATTCTGTATGCCCCATTTCATATTATACTAAAAGAAACAGTGCTGACCAAGTTTTAATACCTGAAATTTGTTTCTGATCTGCTTTTCAAAGTTTGCACATTTTTGGGATGATCCACAAGTGTATATTTTACCACCATCTAAACACGTGCCTTAAGTTGTTTTAGGCAAGCTGTTTCTGACCTCATGCCCCATTCGGTATGCTTCTACTGACTTCATGTCCTTTTAGACATGCTGCTTCTGACACCATGTCACTCATTCATCTCTCTAACACATAAAACAAGAAGGCTTGGGGTTTTGTTCTGATGCTTTAATACATACAAACACATCAAGATGGATTGCACCATCATTAAATATGAACAGGCTATTTAACAGACAGAGCTTACATGCATACATGCATACATCTCAACAGCTAACTACAAAATGGCAGTCAGACTTGCACATGCTCAGTATTTATACACTTGAACAGGCCCTTGGATAACTTCTTTAAGGTATATGCACACACATTGATCTACAAATAGTGACTGATGGAAATAAAATGAGGAAGGAGGAACTGAAAGCCAAGTAAATTATGTGGTGTGATGAAAAGGAGTAAAAAGCTAACATCATAAGAGGTCCCAGCCATGTATGTGGCATGTACTTACATGCAAGGATGGTAGGTGGTATCATGGTGAGATATTGGTAATATTAGGCAGAGAGAGATAGACGACTAATGGTGACACCAGGAGATCCTAAAGGAAGCAGTGGAGACTATCAGCAAAAGAAGTAGAAGATGAAGAAAGAGGGGACAGAGAAAGTAGGGATGCACATGTTTCATAGGTAGGAAAACAGAAGGGAGACACAATGTTTCTGGAAAACAGAAGATGATGGGGGAGGGTGGCAGTGGCTTTGTGGATGATAAATCACAATTTAAGTAAAAGACACTGACATTATTAATATAAAGTGTTTTTATCATTTGAACATCCCTGTGCCACACTTTTGTAATCATTGGCTCTCTGGTATAGAAGAATAAAGTCCTGCAGATGGCCCATGTGACCCAGGTTGGATTAGCTGCCTGGAAGAGCTGGCTAGGAAGGCTTCAGAGTGATTGATGGTGGCTCACCACCTCTGGGGAGAAGGTGACATGTATCCACCTGTAGGAATAACATCTGTGCATCAGACATCAGGTATGCACTTCCTGTAAGAAGGCACTGTGACGATTGGGGAGAGATGGGTGAAGGCTGCCAGCCTAGTCAAATATAATTTGATATCTAATTCTGGCATTTGTAAAGAAATGTAAACTACAGGCATGTTTTCTTGATAATAAATGTAAAATACAGGCATGTTTCTTGAGTGTAAAGAAAACACTATAAAATGTGAACTTCATGATTGTTAAAACATTGCCCCCTTGCTGTAAAGAAAAACTAAGTCAAGCCTTTCAAATTTGTCTTTTGAAATTGAAATGATTTTATGACATTCTTTGATCTTTAAAGTTGGTTCTGGTCAGGCTGGCTGAAGACATTCTGTCTATTGTGTTAACTAAGGACTAATTGCTAGAGTGTATATGTGAAATGCCTTTTAGTGTTGTATTCTCCTGTGCAGGTGTTAGCTTGTTAAATAATGTAAATGGAGTTTCTATTAGCCTGGGAACTCAGAGCAGGTGTCAAGATGATGCAATATGAATACTGAGAAAACATAAGTGCCAAAAATGACGTAATCTGGGGAGGACCCAGAGACATGTTTGTTGGTGATGTTTAAATACTATTTTTCACAAGAGACTTAGCGCATTTTGATCTTGATATCCAACTTACCAGCACTCTGCTTATGCTCACGTATAAATTTTTAGCACTGCGATTTCTTGTAGGAATAGTTAGTAAAGATTAATTAGGTATTTTTCTTTGAAATCAGACCTGTCCTACTGTATTATTTTAAGTTTCTGTGTGATCCCTGAACTCTTAGATATATCTGCGGTGTAGTAGTTTTGTCTTGTGTTTTAATTATTTATTAAATATTTTTAAAACCTTCTACCTGTGGCTGATTTGTGTAGAGATAAGCTCTAGAATACATTGCATATTTATAGAGGTTATTGTAATAGGCCACTCTAAAGTGAGCCTAGACTGTATAGTCACATTACCATTGGAAAGTAATATTGCATAGTAAAAATTGAACACCCTTTTAAGGGCCTTTTAGTAGCTGATATTATTAACTGGGTGGTGGCAGTAATTACTACTGTATAGTCTGGGTACAGTGGCACAGCTGGAGAATCTGTGTCAGCCTTTCCCAGGAGAGTCTGTGAAGTTGTATAAATACTTATCTCAAAGTGTGTGTGTGTTGTGACAGCTACTTGGCTGGAACATGAAGCACTGGTTGGAAAGAGAGGGTACTGGAGGTTCTAGCTTGCCCTGTTAGGCTGAGACCTGGACCCTATCGCTATGCCAGTGGGGAGTCTTATTGGGGACCTGGTGAGCAAGGGAGCAGCCAGCCCCAGACTGACTGTGATCTCTGTGTGCACTTAGGGGAAATTGTACTTTACTGTGTGTATTAGTTATCCTTTCCTCTTCTAGGAGATGACTTCCCTGGTGTTAGTGGTGAGGATTTAGGCTCCTTGATTGCTGGGCCAGGGCACAGTCGTCACAGGCACAAAATGAGACAAGTGTACTTGTCAAAGAAGGCATTGATCTCTCACTATGCATAGTAGATATATACACTATAATGTACCTGCCAGCCAAAAGAGAGAGGAATTAGGAGAAAAATAAAGACCCAGTCAGTCCCCACACAATGACACCTCATCATTTCTGACCATTGTCCCCTGTATCATATGTCCTTGGGATCTGGGAAGCAAGGGGAATGAAGGAGTTGGTGAGAAATGCGGGTTCAGCTGGCATGAGGATACGAAACAAAAAGATCTTACAGAAATGCATAGATCTCTGTGCAATCCAAATTTACATGCGTTTCTTGTACAAGCATTAAAGGAAATTTAAGTCTGGAAAATGCTCTTTCATTTGTTATGTGGAATCACACAGAGCACGTTACTCTGTTAACATCACTCACTATCTAAGGAAGCTCTAAAACAGAGCTGATGTCATATGTTTATTGAGCCAACATAAGCTTTTTGACTCCATGAGCTCTTTGTGAGGAGCTAATCTCTAGCTGTTGAATAATGTATGTTCATATAGTCTGATTGCATTTTGCTATATAAAAATTTCATATTGTCTCAGTCATATCACCACTGTGTTCTAGCATTTTCTGTCAGTGGACAAGCATGGCATTCCATTTAACCTAAAATAAAATTAAACAAGGAGAAATGACTTCTGCATTTTATTTACTTTGACTATAAATTATTTCCTCAGTAGATTATTCATCCTGACATTTCATGAAAGATTCTACAGCAAGAATCAATTAATGAATTCAACACAAAATACCATTGTGAGGGGGTTGCTGTTTAAATACTGTGTGTTGCACTTTGGCAGCTCAGTTGTTTTCTCTATCCTTAGGTTAAGAAGTGTCTGAATGTAAGGAAGTGTGCATGATCTCCGATAACAAACATATCAAATTAAATAACACCTGTAACCTGCTGTATACCTTAATGACTGGAAATTGCTGCAAATGCCTCCTCTCCTCTTTGAAAGCCAGGCAAAGATACAGTGGGTAATGTTGTCACCTTCATGCTTAATCCTTGGTAGTAAGGGGGCATAAAAGCATATTTTAGCTTAGGATTCTGATCGTCTGACATGACCAGTTTGACAAAGCTGCAGCATATTCAAAAATAAATATGTACCAGGGCACGTAGAGCTGATAAGGCTGACACAGGGCTTGTGTGCTGAGCTCTGATCTCACTCATTAGTAGGAGTCACCCACCACTGCTTCAGGCTATGTGCTCAGAATACGTTTCATTTTAATTAGTTCTCCCTTCCTCCTACCAGGAAACATGGTTACAGGTGTATTCTAGCGCAGCATTTGCATGTTTGAGGATTTCAGAATACATGCAGTGACCGGTGGTGTGGTGCTGGTGGAAAGGAGGAGAGTAACTGGAAACACCGATGGTGTGGGACAGCCAGCCTGCGTCCTTAATCATACTTAGCCAAGCTGTGTGGTGAAAAGAAAGAATGAATTGCAGATTTCTGAAGTTAATGTTAAAATAATTGTTTTGCTAGTCAAAAGTACAGCTATCCTTTCCTGATTAAAGAAGCCCCATGAGTACATTGTATTGCCCTGATTGCTGATGAATAAAGTTCTGGTCTAAAGACAGTGTTAATTACAAGTTAATATGCAGACCTGTCATCCCATTGAAAAAGGAGTAATTCCTTACATGGTTACCTGTACATTCTGCCCTTGATTATTCGAATGGACACATGGTATTACCCTCAGCCAGCTTGATTGTCAACTCTGTTGAAGCTAACTTCCTGCTTGCTTATGCCTAAATATTTCCCACTCCTGTTATGCCTGCATTTTATTCTGTTGCAACATTCAGACTCTGAATACTGGCTTTGCTTCCTTTTGTCATGCATATCCAGTACAACTCCTATAATCCATATCTAAAGAGTAATAGTTACTAACAGCAGAGAATGCTCACTTCACCTACCTATTCTGCCAGTGTCTTTACCAATTTTATAAACTTCCGATCATGTCTAACCTATCGATCCTGTCTAACCTATGGCTTATTTTCTGCAGCCTTTCAGTTTCTTAACATTTTTCAGGTAATATAGTTTGTATTATTTGGAGTAATGGTTAGTAGCATCTGATCTTCAGCATTCATTACTTAGTCATGTTTGCATATTAATAAAAAATAGTGAGCCAAACAGCCAAATAAACTGAGAAAAGTAGAATGAAGTATCCACCAAGCACAAATAAATCGATGCTCAAAGGAAAAAATGCTTTAATAAGCACTGTAAAAAAAACTCTCCAATACAAAGACCAGGTCTAGAAATACAAAAGCATGTTTGCATATTACTGCTATTTACTTTTCTCTACAATATCAGACTGTTAATCTGGCAGTTAGCACTGAGGACTAAAGCTCTGACTTGTTAATTAGACATTTTATTTTATTTACATTTGTTGACCAGGAGTGTCCGACTGGATGTAGGTCCATTTTCAGTGGAGACCCGGGGAGAAAAGCTCCACAGTTAAAACAGACAGTAGTTACATTGGATTTACAAAGCAATTAACAATTACAAACATAGTTACAGATGAAGAACATAGTACATCAGTAGACAACTAGAATCTTTATCTGTGAAGTACACAACAGACATTAACAATTGTTACAATACGAAGTTCCTGCTGTATAATAAGTAGTAGGCTTATGAGCATCTGAGCTTGCTATAATCAAGGTAGTTAGTGGGGTGGAAAGAAAGGTAGTGGGTGGATGGGGTGGGTGATATTAGAGTGGGAGTTGCAAGGGCATAGCCAACATGTTCTTAGGTGCGCTTTTAATAAAGTTTTGAAGTGGGTCCATGATGGTGCGGAGGTAATTGTGGGTGGGAGGGAGTTCCATAATTTGGCTATGGCGCAAGAGAATAGTGCTTCACCAGCAGAGTTATTGGCTTTAGTGATCTGCAAGTGATTTTTGTTGCTGGATCTTAGTGGTCTGGTGGTGCGATAGGGTTGGAGTAGATTCTGGAGGGATGGGACATTTAGTGGATGGTTTACTAGTTTGTGGGCGAGTGTGTGTTGATACCATTGAAGGAGGTGAGGGAGTTCAAGCCAGCCCAGTTCAGCAAGTGAGAGACAGTGGTGACTACGGTAGGATGCCCCTGTGGCGAATTTGGCGATTTTGTTGTAGCAGGTCTCTAGCTTGTTTAGATTACATTGCCTTAGGTTGGTATATATTGGAGAGGCATAAAGTAGGGTGGAGATAAGGTCGGAATTTGCTACTGAAATCTTTGCTGCTTTTGGTGAGAAGTTGCTTATTTCTGTATAACGCTCCTAGTTTTTAGTGGACTTTTTTTATGGTCATGGATATGCGAATGTCAAATTTTAGTTTATTGTCTATTTCCACTCCTAGCAATTTGGTGTGTTCTGTTGGGTGTATAGTGGTGTTGTCTTTTCCTGTGATGTTAAAGTGAGAGTTGTTTTGAGTATGATTGGTGGGTTGGAAGATGAGTAGTTTAGTTTTGTTTGGCTTGAGTATTAATTGGACATCGGATAACCAAGTTTCAACAGAGGAAAAGGCTTCCTGTGTGACTTTTTGCAGTTTGGGTAGGGACTGGGCTGAGCAGATGATGGTTGAGTCATCTACGTATTGTATGACTGTTCCATGGTTGGTGGCAGAGGCTAGATTATTGGTGAAAACAGAGAAGAGTAGGGGTCCAAGGATGGATCCTTGGGGAACCCCTATAGAGACAGGTAGTTGGGGAGATGTGTCATTCTGCCATACAATGGATTGTTGGCGGTCAGACAGGTAACTCTGAAACCAGTTGGTGACTGATTGAGAGAAGGATAGGTTATTGAGGACAGAGATGAGTTGTTTGTGTGGGACCATGTCAAATGCTTTAGATAGGTCTAGGAAAGTAGCAGAGGAGAGATAGCCATTGTTTTTATGCTGAAGGATAGTGTTAGTAAAGGAGAGTAAGGCAGTGGTGGTGCTATGGTTTGGTCAGAAACCATGCTGAGTATTGGAAAGGAGGTTGTTAGTAAGGAGGTAGTCTGAGACCTGAGAGTGAATGCATCTCTCTAGTATTTTGGAGAGTGGAGAGAGAATACCTATGGGGCGGTAATTGGTTAGTTCTGTGGTGGGGGCCACCTTTGTGGAGGGGAATTATATGTGATACTTTCCATAATGTGGGAATGTAACTTTATGACCGAGATCGGCTAATCAAGATGGATACTGGGTAGGCCTGAGCATCGGCTGCAATTTGTAGGTAGTCACTTGGGAGGTTGTCTCCTGCTAATTTGGTGGGCTTAAGTTTAGTTGAGTTTTTTATGTTGGAGGTAGGTACAGGAGGAAAAGGGAAGGCAGTGGGGAGATTAACAGTTGAAGGTGTGGGTTGGAGGGGAGGGGGGTTGTGTTGTTTAGCTAGTGATAGTATGGTTTGTGTGAAGTGTGTGTTGAATGAGGTAGCAATATTTTCAGAGGAGTGAAGGATGTTAGGAGGAGGGGTACTGACTTTACCTGGGTGGAGGATGGAGTTTATGGAGGACCAGAATTGTTTGGGGCTGTGTTGGGAGGAGTCTAGGGCAGACTGGTACTATATGAATTTGTCCTGTTTTATTAGCTTTTTGACTCTATTGCGTAGTTCTAGGAATTTCTGTCTAGTTGGGTGGTTTTGGCTTTGTGCCAGTGCTCCCAGGCTTTATCCCTATTTTTCATTTCTGACTTAGTGGTTTTCTGTAGCCATGGGGAGGGTTGTGCTTTGGTTCTGGAACGTGTTATGGGGGCATGGTAATTAAGGAAGCTCAGGAAGGTAGTATTAAAAAATTCTACTTTGTCATCAAGACTGAGGTACTTTAGAGGATGCCAGTTACATTCTTTGAGGGATGAGATGAATGTGAGTGGGTTAAAGTTTAGTTTTTTACGTATTTGTCGGTAGATGACAGGTTTAGCTTGGTATAGGTATTTTTTGAGTAGGAATGTTGGGGAGTGATCACTGAGGCTATCTGGTAAGCAGCCTGTTATATATGACTGGGGGCTCTTACTGACTAGTATCCAATCCAGGGTAGTGTGCTTGTTGGAGATTTTATTTATCCTGGTTGGCGACCGGACTAGTTGGGTGAAGACATGAAGGTTTACAAGATGGGTTGGATGGTTGCCAGAACAGGATTGCCAGTCAATATTGAAATCACCTAAAATTATAGCTTCTTGGGGGAGATGGTGGGTAGACCAGCTGAGGAGGTTTTCTAGTGGATGGATGTTTTGGCCAGGTGGGAAGTAGCATCCAATTATGTTGATTTTTTTTGTTTTGGTTTATTTTGAGGTTGGTATATATTATTTCTTCATTGCCTATTTGTGGAACTGATGATTTTAAGATCTGGATGTTTCGATGCTGTTTAAATATTCTAGCTATACCGCCTCCTTTCTTGTTTAACTGGTCTACTCTTAGTATGCCGTAACCAGTAGGGAGGATTTGCTCACTGGTAATATGAGGTTTTAGCCAGGTTTCTGTCAGGATGATTATATCTGAGGAGTACAAGTCTATGGTGGCATGGAGTTCATGGACTTTGTTGGATATACTTCTAATATTTGGCTTAGTAGAAGGAAGTCACTTGGCTTTCTATTGGCTGTCATTAGGGAGAAATTGTGGTTTCTAGTCTGATTATGAGGAGTGGGATTGGAGATGGTGGGGTCAGGGCTGGGGTGGATGTCTCCACTTAGGGCTAGTTTTGATATGCTTGAGGTTATTAGTTTTCTCAGTTTTTGAATGTGTTTGTTTATTAGGGAAACTTTATGATTGTGCTTTGTGGGTAATAGGTATGGTGGGAGGGTTACTATGTCAAGTTGTAGGGATGCTTTATGTTTGAGTAATATAGGTGCTAGAATATGCGGGGGGTGCATAGGGATGGTTCTTGAGTTGGTGGGAGGGGAGCTGAGTGAGGGCGGGACATGAGTGGTGGTGTGAGTAGTAGTACAGTGGTAGTGGTTGAGTGGGGGAAAGATGCAGTTTTGGTAGGATGTAAGATATGCAAGCAGAGTGCATGCAGTGAGCATAGCTATGGTATGCTTATACATGTTAGCTGAGGAGGAGTGATAGTAGTGGGAAGATGGAGGAGGTAGTGTTGGGTTTAGTGCCGTGGTTGGCTGTTGGAAAGATGAGAGGGGTTTGTGAGTGTAATAAAGGTTAGACCACTGGGGGTGGGAGGTAATAGGGGGCAGAGTGGGGAGCTGTGGCAGAAGTGTGGGGTTTTAACCTTTTTATCATCTTTTACCTACAGTGGCACATTGAGCAAGTCACTTAACCAGGTGATGCTTTGGAGCAATTGGATGTTTGGGCTAGGCTCCTTTATGTTTACCAGGACTACATGCATGGTAACTATTGAACTGTTGTCATTGTTAGCCAGCCATTCCCTATTGTATAGCTGATGTAGCTCAGGAATTATGGCAATAGGACCATCGCACCAATTATTTTAAATGTAACATAGGCAATTTAATTTAAGGGCAGCAGGCACTGCATTTGTAGATGAAGCACTAGAATGCAAAGTTGTTTGCAGCAGCAGCACCCTCTGCATTAATAATAGCTTTTTTTTAATGTGGAATTATTTATATAACTTTTACTTCTGAAGAAATGTTTTGGGTGGTTAATATTTCTTATACTTTCATAAATACTCTTGCATTTATACTGTGCTGCACATGGCTAAATCTTATGGTATGATACAAGAGATCTTTATATAGTTTTATATAGTTCATCCTAAGCTATCAATAAAGTACGTATAATTTATTTCTTTATAACAATAATAGGTGTACATGGTCAACAAAATGGCTGTAACCACTGGTGGACATGGAGCTCTCTGTGGATGAAAGTACTTTGTTTTTATCTCTCCATTTTTAAACCATGTGTAATCTGGCTTTGCAGGATCAGTGTGCGTGTATGAATTAAGCTGGAATATTTTGGCTGCTGTGTGTTTCTGTGAAACAAATATGAAATATGTGACTTCAGTCATTATTAATATTATTTGACACAGACATCTGAGAATGTTACAGTCAACAATATAGCTATAAATTCTGGGTTTGGGGATTTCTATGGATAAAAATGACTGACATGCTTTGCTGATTTTTAGGACTAGTGTGCATTTGTGTTAAGCACTTTGGAATACTTGACTATGGCCATTTTTATCACAATCAGACGTGACGTGTACACAGCCGATAAAGTAGCAACAACTGTTAAGAATGGATATAGGTGGAGTAGCATTGTTGCCTCTCAGCAAGAGGTTCTCCCATTCGATTCTCGGCTTGGGTTGGGAGTTCCTTCTGTGTGGAATCTGCATGTCCTCCCTGCGGTCGAAAGACATGCATTGAAGGTTGGGCATCAGGCTGGCAACTCAGCACCATAAAAACCAACTGCCAATCATTAGCAGACTGGAGTTCCGCTGTGGTGACCCCTAACTGGGAAAAGCCGAAAGACAAACAACAAACATAATGATTATAGTATGAGTGGTGTTTCATGGCTGAAATTTTTTGAAATGCATATTTTTGTCATTATTGCTTCATATGCTCAAAACATACTGTGACGGCCGTGCCCTGGCCCAGCAATCAAGGAGCCTCAATCCTCACCACTAACACCAGGGAGGGTGTCTCATATAAGAAGAAAGGATAACAAATACACACAGTAAAGTACAATTTCCCTTAAGTGCACACAGACATCACAGTCAGTCTGGGGCTGGTTGCTCCCTTGCTCCCCAGATCCCCAATAAGACTCCCCACTGGCACAGCTATGGGGTCCAGATCTCAGCCTAGTTGGCAAGCTAACCTCCAGTACCCTCTCTGTCCAACCAGTGCTTAGTGTCCCTGCCTATGTAGCTGACACACTCCCACACTTTGAGATAAGTATGTATACAACTTCACAGACCCTACTGGGAAAGGCTGACACAGATTCTCAAGCTGTGCCCCTTTACCCAGTCTATATGGTAGTAATTACAGCCACCACCAGCTAATAATTATCAGCTACTAAAAGGCCATTAAAAGGATGTCCAATTATTACTATGCAATATTATTATCCAATTGGTAGTATAGCCCAGGGCTAAGGCTATAGGAGTGGCTTAGACAGTAAACTCTATAAATATGCAATGTACTCTAGAGATTAACTTATCTGTACATAAACCAGCCACAGTTGAGAAGGGTTTAAAAATATTTAATAATAAATACTAAAAACACAAGACAATACTACTACACCACAGTGCCACTCAAGAGTTCAGAGATCACACAGAAACTTAAAATAAATCAGTAGTACAGTTCTTACATAACAGAAAAACACTTAGTCTAACTTTCTTCTAATTTCCAAGCTATTACTACAAGAAAACATACTTCTGAAATAACTTACTTAAGACAATAGGCAGTGCTGAAGTTGGATAAGACAAAAATGCTTAACAATCTCTGGTTCTCACTGTTTAAATTGAAACTCTCATTCTGATAAACATTACATCATCTTTTTCACCCTTCCTGGAGTTCCCAGGCTACACATTAACTACATTTACATTATTTTACACTTACAGCAATAAAGGACATTCTACATGTAATTTCTGATCATTAACTTTAGCCTTAAAAGAATAGTAAGGATGCTTACTCCAGACTTATCGACTCCAAATTCTAAATTCAAAGGAGATACAAAACATAACTTCAAAGAACATTTGAAATGCTTGGCTTAGTTTTCCTTACAGCAGATGGCAATGTTGCTAAATTCTTCACATTTTACAGTGTTTTTTTTTCATTTAGGAAACAAGCCTGTACTTTACATTTATATTTACAAATTATAGAATTATGTATCAAATTCTATTTAACTAGGCTGGCAGCCTTCACCCCTTCTCTACCAGTCTTCACACATACTCTGACAATTGTTGCTGTATTAAACAAGAAATGTAATTAAATAAATCAGGAAGATAAATCAGAGAACATACCATTTTAGAAATGGTCCTAAAAATGTGTAAAGGGACCTATGTTTTGAAATAGCCAAGGGCCCAAGGTGCACTTTATAACTGGACAGAAACATTTTCTATGAAAATGAATTTTAAGGGAAAAGAAGTTTATTATCACTCATGCTGCTTCTGTTTTCCATGTAAGATGATCAGTCATCATCAACAACCCCTTATTTCCCACTTTCCACATGGGATTGGGGTGTTGTGTTAACTGTCACCATCTCTCTCGATTTAGTGACAATCTCCTGCATTCTTTGAGACTCGTGCATGACTATCACAGATTTTCTGGCGCACAATCCATCCACTTTTTGCTGGATGCTCTTATTTCTTCTTGCCTTCTTCATGTCTGCACATGTGCCTGAATCAAAGTAATCTGTTCTCTTTGGTCTTTTCTGCAATTGAAGTTACTTTGACTTCTGCACTTATGTCCTCATTTCTTCATCTGTCCCACAATGTGCATCTTACCACCCTTCTCAGGCACTTCATGCCCATTGCCTCTAGCTTCCTCATCTGCTTTTCCTTTACTGCCCAGGTTTCTGTACCATACAGTTGTACTGGTTGCACCACTGTTTTGTACACCTTTCTTTTCAGCTTTTTTGGCACTCTTCTGTCATAGACTCCACCAGAGATTCTATGCCAGTTGGCTGCAGCCCCTCTGATTCTAGCTTTGATCTCTTCATTCAGACTTCCCATCTTGTCAACCTCCCCTCCCAGCTACTTGAAGCTGTTAACCTGTTATACTATATTCCCTTCTATCTCAATTTTCTTAGTTTGCTGCCATTACCACTATCGTATCTGTTCTTAGTTTCATCCCATGTGTCTTCAGTTTTGCATTCCATTCCACTAACCTTTGCTGAAATTTTTGGTCAGAGTCTGCCTGTAATGCCACATCTTATGCATACTGCAACTATGTTGATATGTCCCCTCTGACCTTTTTACTAATGTAGTCCATCACCAGTATGAACAGCAGTGGGCCCAGAGCTGAACCCTGGTGCATACCAACTCCAGCTGGGAACCCCACTGTGAGACAGAACACTGTTCGTACTTGAGTCATTGGGTCCTTGCACATGGCCTGCCCTAATTGTAGCAATGTTTCTGGAGCTTCAGACTACCACAGTACTGCCCAAATCAGGTTTCTTGGTACCTTGTCATACACTTCTTCAAGTCTAGTAATGTCCAGTTTCGTCTCTTTTTCATCTCTAGCTTCTTCTTAACTATCTCTTCCACTAAAAACATCTGGTCATTTGTGTTGCATCCTGAAAACATCTGGTCATTTGTGTTGCATCCTGATCTGAATCTGAACAGCTCATCTCCCACCGTACTTTGTACTGCTCTGTGTATTAATTTATCAATCACCCTCTCCAGAACTTTCATGCAATGTGACAGAGCTTAATACAACCGTACTATCCTCAGTTGGGTATGTTCCCATTGTTCGTGTACACTGGCAAAAGAATGCTTATTGTCCAATAATCTGGGATATGCCTTTATCTCTGAACTACTGTGAGCACCCTCAGGAGCCATTTCTCCCCTGTCGCATACAGGATCTTTATCATATGTGCTGTGACCTCATCTGAGCGTGCTGCTTTCCCTGACTTCATTTTCTTTAGTTTCCATACTTCTTCTAAGGTGGGCTCCTCTTCTTCTCTCATTATAGGCTGTGTCTAAGACAGTACAGCTTCTGTGGGTTTTTTTCATTCAGAAGCTGCTGGAAGTATTCCTTCCATCTGCCTTTAATGTCCTATGGACTGGTTAGCAGGTTTTTTCTAACGTGCCTTATGAAGATGGTCTGAATATCTTTGTCTTTGCCTTGCAACCTGGTATAGTTCCTTTGTGCCCCCTACCGAGTCACTTTCCAGAAGCTGGTAGTGCCTCCAATGCCCTGTTCTTTGCTATTGCAACTCCTTTCTTAGCTTCTTTGTTAGCTAACTGGTATTCTTTCCTAGCCTGGTTTGTCTTTCCTCTCTCACACAATTTTTCAGACACTCCTCCTTTCTTTTGATAAGTTCACAGACTTATGTACTCCTTCTGTACTTTATTTCCATACATCGCCCAGTCTCATATCTGTTCTGTAGTCTTCACACATTCTGTTTGTTGAAATTGCCATGGAGCTGTGACTATTTCCTTGGACTCTTCCGCCTTCGCTCCAGTCAACGTCCAGGTTTTCAGCCTCAGTTCTGTTGACCTTTGAGCCTTCTCTGACAACAGCTTCCAGCCTACTGTGTCCATCAGTGGTTTATTTTATGAGGCTACTATTTCACTGGGGAAGACTTCACAATCTCTGATTCTACCCTAATGCCCTTTCCTTACTAGGAGGAAATCTACCTTGTATGTGATCTTGTAACAGTCTCTCTTACTGAACCACGTGTTGGCCACTATCAGGCCATTTGCCAGACAGAAGTCTAGTATGTCCTTTCCTTTATTCTTATTGACCCACCCATGCAGACCCAGACAGTCCTCATATCCAATTCTATTTGTCCTGATATGGAAATTCATCTCCCTCAATATCAATTTCTGTCTTTACCAATATGAAAATTCAGGTTCCCCATTATTAATTCCTCTTCATATTGTCCTGCACTCCTCCTTTCTTTTGATAACTTTCTGTGCTTCTGCATTCCACCACCAGCTTTCCTTATGTACCTTATATCCATACCTGGCTCGATCACATATCTGTTCTGTAGTCCTTACACGTGCTGTTTTGAGGCACTGCCGTTCTTCTTCAACTCCACATACTTCTTCCTATTCTTTGAATTCTAGAACCCTGAGTAATTCTTTGAACTGTTGTACTTTCTCTCCAGTCAACTTCCAGGTTTTCAGACTAATTTCTTGACTGTAGAGCCTTCTCTGAAAACTGCTTGCAGCCGATTATGGCAGCGAGTGGTTTATGCTGTGGGCCAGCTGTTTCACTGGGGATGACTTATCTACCTGAGTTGCATTTTGGCCACCCTTGTATGTGATTTATGACCATCTCTCTTTCTGTACTATGTATTTGCTACTGTCAAGCCATTTGCCAGAGAGAAGTCTAGCATGGCCCGTCTTTTATTCCTGTTGCCCCAACCACGTGTACCCAGGCAGCCCTCATATACTGCTCTGTCTGTCCCGATATGTGCATTCATGTGGCCCATTATTAGCACCAATTCATGTTGTCCTGCCTTATCTAGTAGGGCCAGCAAATGCTGTCTGAATGCTCTCTTTTCCTCATTATAACAACCCTCTTGTGGGGTATAGGCTGAGATTACGTATACTGCCCTATCATTACACTGGAGTCTGATTGCCATGAGTCTGTCACTAATTCTGAAGCATCTCTCTCACTACAATTCCCACACCATTTCTAGCTTGTCCTCCTCCTGGGTAGTATACTCTGGATCCCAAACCAAGTGATTTTACTGCACTATCCTTCCATCTTGTCTCTTGTATATGTAGGATGTCCAGCTTCCTCTGTACCATCATGCCATCCACTTCCAAGTGCATTGTGTCAGTGAACCTACGCTGAGTGCAGCAGTTCTTTGCTCAAAGTGGTTTGTCTATTCAAATCTTCCACCTATAGGAGGACACGTAGAGTCTTTGTTGCTAACCACATCTCCATTCATTGGTGAGTTTGAGATGGAAACACTTAGGATATTTTTGGAGGTGGGAGGAACATCACAGAGACACAGGGAGAACATTCAAACTCCAAACAGACATTGGCAGGAGGTTAGGATCAAACCTTGTGCATGGGAGGCAAAGACCTCAACCATTATGCCATCTGTTAAGACCATCACTGTTTATGCAATAGAATTTCAAATAAAAATGTTAAATTAAATCCAGATCTCTCTAATCATTGTAAAAGTAAAGGATAAAATAGTATGCATGCTGACAGGCTTGAACAGTGTTGATGGTAATGGGGGAAAACTGACAAGTAGTGGGGTATTAGAATGGCTGTGGGAGGGAGCCTTTGTTCATTACCCTGCCTAGGATTCCATTTGACTAGGATCTTGCTCTACATATCAAAATCAAGCAGAGATATTGTTAGTCCGGCACAAATCTGTATGTTTCCACACACAACCATTTAATACTGGATTGAGCAACTGAATAGTGATTACCCTGTCTTCAACTAGGGCTCTCCATCACAGTACCTCTGCCCCCCGCCCCCACCCCAAGTGTGGAAAACTGGCTGCTAACCACTCAGCCTACTTTTCCAAGAGGTGGCCCCGTGGCACTCCACTGGCAGTAGCTGAAGTCAGGTTATTGGGGCAGAGGGAGACATCCCATCCTGTTTTCATACAAGTGATAGACCTTAGACACTAAAGATTAGCTGCCGTGTCATGTTTTCATTGTCCCAGGAATACATCACTTCAGATATTAAACAAAATAGGAGGGCTTGCTTAAAACTTTATTTATTTCATGTGTCTTTCTGGTTGAAGTGGTTGGGAAATAGGAAATTCACCCTGGGGATCACGTCTGTGGCTCTGCTTGACAGTGGCACAGGAAAATCATTTTCTTGGGTGGCTAAAGCCAAGGTACCTTTTTGGCTGGGCTTGTACAGGCCCTAGGGCTGATAGCCTAGTACCTACCTATGAATATTTTCATGGTTAGCTTTTTTGACAGATTTGGTAGCTAATTAATTAATTACTTCATAGATAGTATAGCATCTCTGATTAAGAATTCCCCAGCATCTAATCCCAACCCTTCAAAACAGCCATGTATCACCACATCCACTTTCACCTTCAAACCTGTGCCCATATCTTATATAAAACTATTCTTAAACTAAAACCATGCTCTACTTCAGCTGATTACCTTCCAAGGGAGCACCTTAACGTAGTAGCCAATAGCATTGCATTTCCTGCCTCAATCTCTGTAAATAGGTCAAACCAAGAATCCCACATTCCCTCTCTCTGGAAAAAGTCACACATTATTCCACTGCATGAAGCAGGAAATTCAACAGAGATTACCAACTTTATACCCCCTCTCCAAAATAAACTAATAATGTATTCAAAAATCATCATCTTCTTTTGGCTGTTCCCGTTAGGGGTCACTACAGTGGCTCACCTGTTTCCATTTCTTCCTGTCCTCTGCATCTTGCTCTGTCACACCAACCACCTGCATGTCCTCTCTCACCACATCCATAATCCTTATCTTAGGCCTTCCTCTTTTCCTGTTACCTGGCAGCTTCATCCTTAGCATCTTTTTCCCAATATACTCAGCATTCCCTCCTCAGCACATGTCCAAACCAACGTAATCTTACCTCTCTGGCTTTGTCTTCAAACCTTCCAACCTGGGCTGACCCTCTAATATACTTATTCCTAATCCTGTCCACCCTCGTCACACCCAGTTCAAATCAATAATGTATTCAAAAATAATTGCTAAAATATTTCCTGCAGGAAGAACTATCCCAGACACAGCATGGCTTCCGTCCTTGCTATAGTACTTACACTGCACTTCCAACCTATACAGATACTGTTAGTAAAACTAAAGATAATGGGAATCTAGTGACTTCCTTATTTCTGGACTTTTCTAAAGTCTTCAGTACAGTTCATAGAATCATAGAAGATTAATAGAGTAATGGCCCTAGAGCGTATTTCAGCCTAGCCATTCATGATCCAAATTTCTCATTGCCCATGGACTAGATCAGTTTTGGTATATGCCTGTGACTTAGGGCAACTGTAAACTTCCCCTGTCCATAAGGGCCACATGCAAAAAGCCAGGGGTGAATTTGTGATTTCCCATCTATTGGTCCAAACTGCATTTGAATATGCTTAGGGATGAGCCCTATTTCACATGAATGAGGAGTCTAACAGAGAAGCAGTCATCTCTGAGACACATATCTATCCCTCCAACATGTTTCTGTTTATATCACAGACAAGGTTTAGATCCTTAGGGCAGGTAATTCTAGTGCTGTTTCTTTTGCAAATGTGTAGCAGATCCATCAGGGGTGAATAGGAGAAGGCCTTGTAGGTTAGGCATAGATTTCCCCTCAGAAGTCTGTAGGAGAGTGAGTTCATACAGGGACAGGCTTTGATGCTGTCCACATATGACATACTATTAAAACACTATATTCTTTTAGTGAGGAACTTCTGTGACCACTACAGTTGTTTCAAATGCCTGGACAGGTATATGGCAACGTGTGTATTGTACTTGATAATTGGTTTAAAGAGGGCTGAGCATAGTGGGACTATCATCTCCTTAGATCTGGATACTATGCTTTTATTTATGAGTTGCACCACATAAAAGGATTATCTCACTACCATGGATACATGGTGATCAAAGTGCGGGTTACTGTCCACCTGAGTTCCCAAGTCCCTTCCCACTGTGTCTATTCCTAGGGCAGTGTTATTAATGTTGTAATTTGCAGACAGTTATCTTCCCAAAGGGTATAGTTATGCATTTTTTTGCACCAGGCTTTAGGCCATGGTTCTGTCACCCATTATCTGTCTGTGTCAGATCTTCCTGGAGGATATCTACATCTGTGGGTGACTCAATGATTGCACTCAGCTTGCAGTCATCAGCAGTTTTCAATAAGTCAAAGGCCCTCTACATTTGCCTTGACTTCAGTGAAGTATATTCCAAACAGGAGAGGTCCCAGTATGAGCCTTGTGGGACACCACTAGTAATAGGTCTCTTGGTGGAGGTGGGTTCCCCCACCCTAACTTAATGTGTCCTATCTGTGAGCCATTTGACTATTCAACATGTGGCATAAGAATTTATGCCTAAATTTGAGAGTTTGTTTATAATACCCAAATGACGTACTGTGTTAAATGCCTTTGTCAGGTAGGCAGTAAGTACCATTTTACCTTCATCCATGGCTCTAGTGTCCTACTTGAAGAATTCCATCAAGCTTAGTAGGCATGACGTGCCCCTGATGATACCAAACTGGGATGGGTCCAGTGTTTGAAGATTTCCTGTGTCTTTGTTTATCAGGTCCACAATAATTATTTCCATGGCCTTGCATATAAGACTAGTCAAACTTTGTCACAGCAAGCTTCTACTTCAAATGTCCTAATATGGTCTCTCTCAGCCCACTCTTCTACAGCTCAAAATCTACTTGTCTAATATGTGTCAGTCAGCAAAATGGCACCTCACTCTCTCTATATACCTCTGTCACAACTGGTGTATCACAAGGCTCTGTCCTTGGTCCCCTCATCTTTAACATTCTCACCAACATCCTCCTCACATCCACACAACAGACCTTCCTAATGCAGTACACAGATGACACCACAGTCATTTGCACATCTAACCATACGGGGAATCTCCAAGAAATTACTCAGGAAGCTTTAACAGCCACTGAAACATGGATTTATAACTCACACCTCATGCTCAACCCTGAAAAAACTAAACTACTACTTTTTTCTCCAAATCCCCCTCTCATGAAAAAAGCAAAGTTTGATAATACAATCACTGAAGTGACTTCTCATAGCAAATTATAAGGGATGACAGTGGATGGTAATCTTAAATTTGACCTGTATATACAAAATTGCATATGAAAAACTGCTAAAAAAGTAGGGATGCTTTACAGAGCCAAAAACTCTCACCAATGCAACTATAACTACAATCGCCACTGCTTATCTTCTCCCCACACTTCTTTATTGTGCTCCCAACCTTACTAACCTCCATGCTTTACAAAAATTAAAACTTGAGCAATGTTACAACAACGTTGCTAAATTTGCAGCAAATACCCCTTTCAGAACCCATCACTGTATAGCACTAAAAAACCTAAATTGGCTAGAACTGCCTCATCAACTAACATATACACAGCTTATTACCAGCTATAAAATTATCCAGAGTCCATCCGACTGTCCAGCACTAAATAAGCTACACTATGTTGCCAGTAGGTCATTACAATCCAATGATCAAAAAATCCTATATGTCCACATACCTATCCAATTTGTTGGTGCACAAACCTATCCAATTTGCTGGGTATTCTCTATACCATTACCATGTTGCTACGGCCTGGAACTCCTTACCTGTATCCATGAGGTTAGTCCCCAATCCTTCAAAACAATTTTGAAGGACTTCCTAGCCAAAAGCTGGGTCTGTTCTTACTCAGCACCAGGATAAAATATATCCCCAGATGTGAACAAGTACATATTCATACCTTACACCTTCTTTCTGTCCCCACTTCACTCACTTCCTAACTTCTATCAATTTCCCTGTCCTGGCTTTCTCTCTAAATATAACATAAACCTGCATTCCTCTCACTTCATATTGCAATTCCTGTCTGCATTATACTAACTTATCTTTAATTTCTCTATAAATTGGCTAAAATTTCTATAAATAGTAGATGGTAGTCATATAACATCTATCTACTATTTACCATTATTGTCTTATGTTTAATTTGGTATACTTATTTAAACTCCAGATTTTTTGTATCATTTTTGAAGATTGCAAATGTTTTATAATACTTTGGAGCTTTTCTCCCCTAGCCTCCCCTAAAAATAGGCTCCTACCCATTCAGACTTTTCCAGTAATCAGATATCAGTAAATGTCTATAAAATAACAGGATTTGCATGTTGTTGGAGCAGACCACACTTTGCATACTACCTTAGAACTATACTGTGCTGCAATGTTATATTTCTGCATACATACAATTTAGGCTTGCAACTTGTTTGATGTTTTATGCATTAATTACTTACAATAAGAATAATACTTGCGTGCTTCAGAGTACGATTTGTATCTAAATTTTTCTTGCCACAAGTGTATACCAGGTTTGATAAAGCTCTGTGTTAAGTGTGCTCAACAATATACTAAGGTTGAAAGTAACTTTGCTACAAATATGCAACATAAATAAGGTATGAGATAAAGCTTTCTTAAATGTAGAAATAGAGTTTAGTAATATGTGATCAGCATCCATACTAAATTACCATGGCTTGGAAAATAAGGAATCTGCTAAATGGACATTTTTCCCTTACAGACTTAAAAACAGGATGTATGCAAGAGCAAAAATGCAAAATCTGCTTTTAAAGAACACTGACATATTTTTCTGCATATAAAAAGAATGGACACAATATGTTTCCTTAAACAACAGGACATGTTTATGACACTGTGACGATGTGTTTCCTTTTGGTAACTCTTTTACATGATGCACTGCTGGTACCACTAATCCTATATAATGGGTGCCATCCCATCCCTTTGGTAACCATTTATAAGCATATTTACCACAGATGTAATATAACCCATCTGATAGAGCAACACTGCTATTTACCAGACTGCCATTTACTTGCCCCATAGTAGGAGTTTTACCATGTACAACTGTAAAGTTTTTATCTGTTTTACTTCCCCAACATGTAATATTGGTTTTACACTCATTTTTATCATTTTGTGAAAAATGAAATATTGCTGTGTCACTTAATATTAACTGACCCTTAATTGGTATTAAAATAGGAAAACCATGAGAAAATACTCCACATACTGGTATGTGGTTGTGAAAATTTATCATTTCAGTTGTTTGAATACAATTGCTATTACACACTGGAACAGTTCCATTTTGTTGAAAACGTGATCCCCTGGACTATAGCAGATAACTGTACTCTTGCTTTACGTAATTGTACATTTATAACTTGATCTCCTGTTTCATTTATTAATACCCTCCAACTACTAAGAGAATTTAGTGGAATAGGTATTAAAGGCATTACCCCTGTTATTTTTGGTATTAAACTACATACCCAACAATTAGAAACGTTCATGCTTTTTGCATACCAACATTGTCTTGCTAAAAAAGTGTTAAAAGATGGTGACCAATCTTGTTCATTTTTCCACATTTCTTTACTCTCTCTCTTATGTAACTTTATAGTTTGATTAACAGGTTGTAAGTATAATTTAATACTAAGCAATACAATAATAGTATGATAGCTATTATCAATTTAAAAAAACATCCTTTAAATAGAAATTCCATTGTTGAATAATTTTGCCTTTGGTCATCCGAAACTGGATTTCCAAAAGGATGCACTTTAAACCATGTCAATTTCATTATGGTTTTCTCTGTTGGAAACCTACAAGAGAATACATTTAATCAGATTTACATTGCTCACTATTTTTGATCATTCTAAACAGTTATGCTGTTTTCCTTCATATCCCATGTGGTTTGACAAATAGTATTTGTCCACTGTCTATATAGTAACAGTTTTCATTCCAAAAAGTGCCATCCATTTTGCAAAGACTGCCTGACTAATACCATCTGTAATTTTATTCATTTCAAAACTGTCTATCAAAGCTTTTACAGCTTGATGTGGTGTTTGTACTATAATGCTGGAAAATACGGTCAAATAGTCAGTTTGTTTAATACCCCAGTAAATGACTAAAACTGCTGTATACATGGATGGTAGCCCAATTCAACTGGAGTCATCTTCCTGCTAAAGAAAGTGACTGGGCATAATGTTTTTTTCCATTCTGTTGTCACTACCATGTGGTCATTCCTGTAGTAGTACCACAGACTGTGTTTTTTTCCTGCTGCTGCTTGTAACACAAATGAACTCCCACAAATTCGCACAAAAACTCCAATAGAGGGCCCACACCACAAATGAATAAAGAAAAATATTGAAAGTTGATTTATTATTTTATTGGAGTTTCTGAGCGAATCTGTGGGAGTTTACTTATGACAGTTTTTCGCTTTCATCTCCCTTTTGTTTGGATTTGTAACACAAATGGTAACCTTGGTGTGGGTGCTATTAATTCTGTAGCTTGTGCTAGTTTTATTTTTATCTGTGAAAATGCCTCCTCTTCATGAGATCCCCACTCTAAAAAGGTGGAGTTCTTTTGTTCCTGTAACATTTTGTATAGGGGAGCAGCCACGGTTGCATAATCCTCTGTAAATTCCCTATTGTAATTCATGATTCCCATAAGTTTATGTAAGTCTGTTATAGTCGATGGCTTTTCCATTTGTAAAATGCCTTGTACACATACAGGGCAAGGATACCTTCCTGTTGGTTTTATAATAGTACCTAAAAACTTAACTTTTTGTGTCATAAACCCAATTTTTTTACTTTTAACCTTAAAACCTGCTTGCTGTAGAGTATGAAAAACTCTCTTAAGAAGCCGTACATGCTCCTCTACTGTTTCTGACTGAATTAAAATATTGTCAATGTAATGTATTACTGAATCATCCTTTTCCTAATGTTGTAGAATGGATCCTACTGTCTGATGAAAAATAACTGGACTGTTTTGAAACCCTTGTGGTAACCTTGTCATGACATATTGCTGTTTTTTAAATGTAAAGGCAAATCTTGGCCAATCTTTTTTTCCTGAGTGGAACTGCAAAAAAAAAACATTTGCTAAATCTATTACTGTAAACCACTTACTTTGTGGCTTAATATGTGCAGCCAACTCTGGGACTCCTAGAATCAAATGTGCTCTAGGAGTATATTGATTAACCTTCCATAAATCAATAACAAGACGAAAACTACCATCTTTTTTCTTAACTGGCCAGATTGGTGAATTTGTAGGACTGTTGCCCTTTTGTATAATCCCTTCCTTTCCCCATTCTGAAATACATTTTTCCATATGTTTTTCTGCTTCCCTAGGAATAGGATATTGTTTTTGAAAAGGTGGTATATAGTCCTGATCACTTCCTACCCCTACTGGGCTTTCTAGTTTTTTATAATCACTAGAACCCTTGGACCACAGATTTGGGAATTGCTGTTGCAAATGCTTCCATACATCCTCACTGTCTGTATTTACATAGCCTGTAGGCTTTTCAGGTTTGTCAGGTAGAGAGATTGCATAGCAACCTGTATTTTGCTCTTCCTCTCTTTGTTGTTTGTCTCCCATCCACAGAATTTCATTAGGTAAATCAATTACTATGCCTAAAGGCCCTAGAATGTCCATACCAATAATGGTATTTGTGCAAGATGGATGCATTAAAAATGCACCCTTCCATATCTGTCTCTCTTGACTAAACTTTATGTTCACATTTTGGCTACTCACTGCATAGCATCCTGTGCCATTAAATGTTGAAATGCAAACCTTTTTTATAGGGTTTGCTGGTAACTGTCTGTTTGTGACAGATACTGCTGCTCCTGTGTCTATTAAGACATTTTTCCACAGTGACCCCTCTACCCAAATATCAATCAGTGGTCGTCCATCTCGACCTTTTTTAAAGGTAGTCAGGAAAGATACCAGAGTGGGGGGGGTCACATCCCTATTGTAAGGAAATCCACTCATCCTCTCCTTTATTATCAAATGCAATATGACACACCTCAAGTTTTTGCTTGTCATCTTCCTCTGTGTCTGAATGATCAACATATTTAGGTTTTTCAATCTCTTTTTTTAACTGTTGCCTAGCTATTCCTTCTGCCTGGTCTATCAAATGTTTTGGATTTACAGGTGAAACTGTTTGAAAATCTACCGGGCATACTTTCCCCTTTTCCTGTATATTGATGGCTCTTATAACTGTTTTTACCAATATTGTAAGGTTTTTGTACATAATTCTGCTTTTCTGACTTTTCTTGTAAATTTGTTTGCTCTCTTTTTGGAAACTCCCCCCGTTCTTCCTTCTTTTTGCGTCAGGCTTTGTAATGATTACAATTTTGCTTAACGTGTCCTATTTTTTTTTTTACAAAAGAAGCATGTTGATGCCTTTTTCTCATTACCTGTGCTTGATCCTGGTACTACAAACACAGAGGCAGGAGCTGGTGGTGCTGACACAGCTTTTTCTGCTGGTGGTTGGTCACATCACCTTTGCCTTCCCCTGTTTTTTACCTCACCAATTACTTCAAATGGCTCACTATTATCTTCAAATGCAAAGATATGGTGTGAGTATAATGTCCCATCATCGGCCATAGTCCGTCCCCTCATTAGTTTTTGTACCAAATCAGTGAGGTTATCAGAATTTTCTTTGTAGATACATTTAATATCCCCTGGAACCCCTTTTATTTGTTCTAAGAAGCAATGTAGAAGCAATGTATTAACTGTTTTTGTATGTCTCTTTTTCCCATGTCTCTGTCTGTTTTTTGATATATGATTTGAAATGCAAGTCTAAAATGATCACTTTGTTCCATTAATTTATCTGTGATAGTAATTTTAAAATTATCTAATAATTTGGCTGTGAGAGGCTGCCCTTGTGTAAATGCCATTAAAATGGCTGTCATACGTCCTACTTTAGTGTTTAACTGATAATCACCTTGTTTTAATTGAATGAAAGTTTTAAAACATTTGGGAATGAAAATCCAGAAACATCTAAGTAATGCATCTGTTCATGTATCAGATCTTGCTGTTTATGCCACCCATTCTTCAAATGTAAGCATGTTATAAAATATGCCTTTTTTATCATTCCACTGTGGCAAACTCTGTAATAATCTAGACTGTGTATATAAAGCTGTAGTGGTTCCCTGTCCCTGTTCTATAATTTGGACTGGTTTTGTGTTTTTTAACTCTTCCTTAAGCTGAGATATCAAAATAGTATTTTGGAGGTTAGTCTCTGTTAATTCATCTAATTCTTCTTCCTTTTCCTTCAGAAGCTGTTTAAGGTCTGTCATTTCTACCTGTAAGTCTTTAAGCCGGTAGACGTGTCCAACCTGCGGCCCGCGGGCCGCATGCGGCCCTCAGAGCTCTTCCATGCGGCCCTCAACCACTAACTGCAACATTGACATACGCATGCCCCAAAAACACGTTTTTTGTTTGGTGTTTTTCACTCCCATGACCTGTAATGCTAATGTTGGTGTATGCATGCGCCAAAGCACCCTTCTAGTTTTGTTTTTGAGCCAAAAAAGGGTCAGTGTGTTTACGCCATTATTTTGCACTGAACAATCTGTGTGTGTGTGTGTGTGTATGTGTGTGTGTGTTCTCGCTGAAGAGGGACTCGTATGGATTTGCTGCTGTTGCCTTTGAAAGGGACAGCAATTACCTATGTTAATAGGTAAGTACGGATTGAGTGAGTGCATGCATGAAAGCAGAATTGTGTGTGTGAAAGTAGGAGTGTGTGTATGTGTGTATATGTGTGCATGACAGAGAGAGATGCATGCACAAAGAGGCTAACAATGATCAGTCTACCTACTGAACACAAACAAGTTAGCTCACAAATACATAATACATTAAGAGTATACTTTCATTAAATTGCGGCTTTCCTGACAGGGACAGTGTTGTATTGAACATGAACTCCCACCTCTTAACTGTATGGATTTTCAAAAAATGTCTGGATTTTTGCCTCATCTTCCAGTTTGTGTCTTTTGCTTAGGAAATAAAAGTAGTCATCCAAGGTAATGCAGTTCCAGGGAGTAAGAATGAGACAGCAGCCTAGGGTTAATGGGTCAGTAGTGGACTGACTATGTGGGACTGTAGTATATAAAGTTGTATTGTTTTTTTCAGACAAAAAAGCGCCTAGTACTGTTTTTTCATTGGTGGGTTCTAAGCAGTGGTAGATTGGACAACAGTAAGCATAGCTTTGGCGGATCATCAATACTGGCAAATCAAGTGGGCACAATGTCATTTTTTAAATGTTGGGGATTTTAGTGTGAATGTGTGTGCTTGTATTGAGAGTGCTGCAACAGTAGACGATTATTAAAGACAGAGACTTACGGACTGTGGAGAATATGTTTCTTTGTTTCAAAACCTAATACTTGGGTACACATGCCAGAAGTAGATTTTTTAAGACATAGCTTCTTGCCATTTACAGTGGATGGATATTTACATTTAATGGACAATGTATTAACGTGGGCCTGTGGGGTTCTGAAGGATGCCAAGTCTACCACTGCCAATGTCTTGTAAAGTGACCTGGAAATGGATATTGGGATGTTACTGAAAAAATATAGTAAGTGGGCTTAGAAATATAGTTTAATTAAACAAAGTGCACTTTCACTTTACAGGCCATCATTTAATTTCTTTCAGGTAGTCCAGATACTGGTAGATTGTATACCATTAGACTTAATTAGGGAGAGCTGTCATTCTGGGGAAACAAGCAACCCTAGTTTCAGTGAAAGCTCTGTGGTTGCTTGCAGGTAGGAAGTTGCAGGATGTTGATGCAATGTGCTTTATTTATTATTTTAATGCATTTGTCATTTCAAAGCATGGTTTTCTTTGATGCAAAATAAGGCAGGACTGAATGAGCCATATAATGTTTAACTGACAATAATGGTCTAGAAAGATTATAAGTGATGTATAATGTTTGCAGCTACAGTTGTTTCAATGGTGCCTGTGATGCATAACTATTTTTGGGCCTGTGTCCCACTTTTATTTTTCGATTTGTCCAGATTTCTTGCTCTAAGGTTGAGAGGTATGGTTCCATACTAAATCAGAAGTTGTATTTACCATGGAAGACTTTTCGGCATAATTATGAAAAACGGGGCCTTTTTAATATCTCTGCTTATTTCCAGTATAAACTGCCATGTAACCTTGCAAATAACCTTCTTATTAAGCTACTTTACTTCTTTTGGAATTGACAGGTATGATTCATCTGTTCGGACATAAGCATAGACTGCTCATGTGACTTTGATTTCTTGTAGCAGTCTGTGGTTTACATAATCACAATAACTTTTCTGTGTTTCTGGGTGTGTAATCAGTTTAACAGTTTTAAAGATGTTTTCCAAAAATAAATAAATAATCCTCTCTACACTTTGAGCTATTGACAAAGTCTGAGAATTTGTTTTTATCAAAAGCGAAGGTCAGCATTACAGCTCAGTAAACTGTCAGTCTGTGAGTAACTTCTGCACAAATTAAAATGTCTGAATGTCAAATGGCTTTAGATTGGAGGGAAGTTTATTTTTATTTATTTTATTTTACATTTGTTTACCGGGAAAGTCCGACTGGACACAGGTCCATTTTCAGCAGAGGCCCGGGGAGAAAAGTTCCAAAAATAACACAAAACAATATAATACAATACATGAGAGAGAGAGACCGCAAATTATGGATGTAGTACTCATACAATATGGCAGAGATTACATCTCGTAACAATGAGAATCATTGAGGTACAGAATAAACTTAAAAACATTTTTTTTACAGTTATAATTACAGCAAGGCAAATATCAATGAGTTAAGTTTTTAGGAGAAAGCTGTTTGTACATAGCTGATGCTCTGAAACAATCTGTTGGTATGGATTAACCTGGGGATTGACACAAGTTATATGTTTACACCAGTATCTAGCATTATAGTTTATGGTTTTCTTATTGATTTACTTTTTGCCAAGCAGTTGTTTGTTGATTTATTGATGGTCCTTTTGGTGGTTGGAAATTACATGGACGAATCCATCTCTGTTATGATTTTTTTTTTTTCAGATATTATGACTTCCAGACAATTCCATTCAGTGAGTTGGTGTCATGTGATTACTGAGGTTGCCTATTTTACAAGTAGGGGCTTTTGTGTGTGTGTGTGTGTGTGTGTGTGTGTGTGTGTGTGTGTGTGTGTGTGTGTGTGAGAGAGAGAGAGAGATTTAATATGTATACTGAATATAATTTTGCAAATGGAATTCTTAGTTAAACATGCCCCTCTTCTTGGGCATCTAGACTTGAGTAACCAATATTAGATCTTAGCCATCCAGCTGGGAAAGGTTAGTATGTGGATTTTCCATCTGGTTTGATGAAGGCTATGCTACTTACCCAAGGACTACATTTATGGCTATCCATCCAGCCATCGTGTTGCTGAACTATATTGTTTGATAATGAGAGGAGCTTTTTACAGAAGTTGAAGGTTTTTGTGTCAAGATCCTGTCCATAAAAAGTGGCTTGTTTATGTTGCAGTGAAGGCTGTGGTCTTTGTAGTGAGCGTTTTAAGTATAACCAGTATTTCTGAGGTAGAGGACGTCTCTTAAGGCAGGATCTTTCTTAGCCTGGAAAGCAAGCCAATGATGAAATTTATAGGGGCCAGTGAGAGACAGAGGAAAGTAAGAAGCTTTTTAGTCTGTTTGGATAACTAAGTGAACTTAGTCCTTTGACCTTTTTTGTCAGAAATGGTTGTAGTCTTTCTTTTGGCAGGGTGTTTTGCTGAGGCACATGCCAAAAGGGGCATTGCACTCAATAATGGCTCTTGTAAAGGAAGAATACAGGAATGTTATGACCTCCATGTCCCTGGATGACATACCCTCCTTACTAATGAAGTGGGCCATGTAAAAAGCTATCCTTACAATGGAGACAACGTGGTGGTCAAAAGTCAGGTTTCTATCAACCTGGGTGCCCAAGTACCATACGACTTATTGCGTGCTTACAACATTGTTATTAATGTGATAATTTGTGGGGACATCACTCTCCTCAAAGGGGATGATGATGCATTTTTTGGCATTTAGCTTGAGGCCATAATGTAGCTTATTCAGAATTGTTTTATTAAGTCAGTAATGTGAATTCTTTACTTTATTGCAAATTTGTTGGGTTATTTTTGTGGATTATAGTATTGTAGGACTGCTGATGTTGACATTTTACGTAGTTGAACTGCTGGAATGGTTTTCCCAGTGAGAAATGCTAGTGCTGTAGTGAATATCTGTTTATTTGTAAAAAAAAAATATATATATATATATATATATATATATATATATATATATATATATATATATATTAACTAAGATGTTAGAGTTAACTGTTAGATTAGAGAATTAGAATGAGAATTAGAATTTTAAGGTAAATATTTATTACATTTATTCATTGTTCAAATGCACCTACAGCACAGCCAGGAGGTCGACTGTGGTCTTCCGGAGCAACAAAAGAGTTAACTATATGATATATTTTATATGCGGCCCCAAGATCATTTCTGTTCACTCAATGCGGCCCCAGCAAGCCAAAAGGTTGGACACCCCTGCGGGATGTGTGATACCTGTTATTGGATTCCTCTGTTGACTGCAGGGCTCCTATGCACTTTTGACAGAGATCTTGGATGTCATTTCTGAACGTCTTAAACTCACTTTGTTTCTCTTTTAAAAGCGTATTAAATTCTTCGGTCAATGTATCATAAGCTTTGTTTCTGTCCTCATCTGTATGTGTAGCCGTTCATTGCATGCTTGTACATAATTTTTAAAGGGAGTTACAAGATCTACAGGGGACTCTGTCAATAACAGATTTGACTGCTGTTGTAATTCAGAGATTAATGTACTGACAGGACATAACTGCTTTACATCTGGATATAATGAAAACTGTGTACCCTTAATTAATTCTTTATCATGAACAAATCTGTCTGCACAGTCTATTTTTTTAGCAATATCATGCAAGACCTTTTTATGGCATATATGTTGTCTGAAGAACTGTACAAGTTTCCTTAAGGCCTTGGTTTTGGTTGAAAAAGGCTTTTAAAACCATGTATTTTTCTGGATAACAAATTAAAATGGATTGATTCGAATCAGTTTTATATCAGAATTGTTACCTAGAGTATGGACCTGTTTACCTCAGTCTGGTGCACTTAAGGAAGTGTGGACTATTTATTTAAAACAGCAGAGTACCTCAGTGCCTCCCCATGCCCCAGAATAAAATAAAGTCAGCGTCAGAAATGACCAAATGCACAAACCTCGTATCTGCATTCTGTGGAACAGTATTCATACAGCTCTGCTGCTTTTGTTTCTAATGAAGTCATTTACCACAGACGAGATGCGGAAGTTAATGCAATCATGTTAAGTTGTGGACTTTTTATTACTAAATCTTTTATGTCTTTATCTTTTCTTGCTAGTTCTCTGTTGTAACTTAGCTTTGCCAAGCTAGACTGCCAAGCAAAATAAATAAACTTATGTGGACCTGAAGCTTTTGAACATCTTATCATATACTCCATTCTAGTTAATATTGCGCTTTCTGCATTCAGTGCTGCTTACCTGAGTCAACCACAAAGATTGACACTTATTGCTGTTGGATTAATTTAGTAAGGCGTGACTATAAGGCAAAACTGTACCCTGCAAGAAATGTACACACAAAGTAGAAGATTGTGCAATAAAAGTGCGGAAATGTATGCGGAAATTTCTGAATATGGAATGTCTGAGCCTCTGGAGGGCTTCAATATCTTTGTATTTGTGTTTTCTTGACTGTAATTAAGGCAGAAAGATCAAATTCTAGCAATGAACCAAGAGTTTTTTGAATAACTTTCAAAGTGTCATATGGTGTGCAAGTGGAGACTGAGAACCAAATTCAGAATTCATTATCCAAGAAGGCAATAGCTGAAGCTCTAGTTATATTTTTTTAAGATGTTATAAGTTTACATTTTAGTATAAATTTATTTTAATCCCAGGTCAATATCATAATGTTGAATGTTCACATATGTGAATCCCTAAAGGCCGACAACAAAATATCGAACTGCAAGTACACATAACGTGAAGAAGCGCGAAATTCAAATTATCAAATTCCCATAGTTGGCCACATCATGTTTACTAAGGTAAAATGCCAGTAGGAGATTCCCTTATCCTGTATAGCAAACTAACATACATGTGGAATAGATACTGACCTGAGGGTTAGAAGTAGGGTTAAGGTAATTTCATATATAGTAATACATTTAATGTACATGTGCAATAGGTACTGACCTTAGGGTTAGAAGTAGGGTTAAGTTAAGTGCATATATAGTAATACATTTAACGTATATGTGCAATAGATACTGACCTTAGGGTTAGAAGCAGGGTTAAGTTAAGTGCATATATAGTAATACATTTAACGTACATGTGCAAATGATACTGACCTTAGGGTTAGAAGTAGGGTTAAGTTAAGTGCATATATAGTAATATATTTAATGTACATGTGCAGTAAGTACTGGCCTTAGTGTTAGAAGTAGAAAATAAAGTGCATATATAGTAATACATTTGTGTAGCCCAATAGATACATAAATTAAAACTTTTCCCTTACTTGGGTGTTGTTGGTTCACATTCACATACATTTGTGTGTAATGCACATTTAATTAGGACGTGGGATATATGGGTGAAGTGTACACATGGATGAAATGTAGATTATTTATTTTGTTTGGGTAGGCAGTACACAGCAGGAGGTGGAGTTGGCCAACTATGGCAATTCGATAATCTGAATTTCGTGCTTTTTGACATTGTGTACTTGCGGTCGATATTTTGGTGTCGGCCTTTAGGGATTGGCATATGTGAACGTTCAACATTATGATATAGACCCTTTAATCCCAGGTTCTTTGTGTGTTAAACCATGGGAATAAAACTCTGCTCAGGAGAGTATAGTTTGCTACAAGAGACTGTAATCTCATTGTAATTATTTACTGTGTTCTGTCTACTGAAATTGTACCACCACAATTTCATGTACATTTAGATCAGTAATAGTGAATCTGTAAAATATGGCTCACACTTAGGTCTCTGAAAATGGGATCCCAGTTACCTGTATTAGATGCAGAGGATGTTAGTTTTTGGTTTAATGACTACTGACAAAATGTTTCATTAGTCTGTCAGCTTCTTCTTCGTCCCATTCAGTTACGTTCAGCTCATCGTGTTGTTTCCTTTCCTGAGTGTAGGAGCATTTCTTGTGACTACAAGGAACTGCCTTGTTTGCATGCTATTTTTGGTAGCACACAGCATAGTCTGCCCTCCATAATGACAGCACCTACTCTTACAATCAGAAAACAGAGCATTTAAATGTATAAAACAAGAAGAGTAACAGTTTTAACACTTTTCTTATTCCCCTAGCACCTACAAAGTCCCTCCTTATTTACTAGCTGACATTATACATTTTCACTTGACAGCTGAAAGGTACAAATTGTTCTCCTGTGGCTGGTGATTTGAAAAAAGAGGTTGATGTTCCCTTTGTGAGATGTGGCAGGAGAGATTAACATGGACTTGCAATGGACACCTCAGCAAATAAGTCTTAACTGCCCAGGGAGATGAAAAATCAATACACTGCTTAGACCATCTGGCTGTTTGAGCATGTTTTTATAATCTTTTATTAGCTTTCTTCCCAACAGAAGCAACATATTCTAAATTGACTTTTCACTAAAATTAGGACAGTCCAACTTAAGTTGTCAAGCTGACAAAATGAATTGTGCAGAAGAAAAAGACAATTTAAAGTAATTGTGAAAATATACTGAGCACTGCAAGAAACCTTTTGAAACAATACATGTGTATGTGTAGTTTTGGCTATGAGTGTGTCAGGGGTTCATGTAGGGGTCATATTTGTAAGATAATCTAGCAGAATACAGAGCTTTGGAAAACATTTAAACTGTACAAAATACACAGTAGTGAAAGCATGTATGAAATAAACAGTTTGCTTTTAATGTACTTAAACTGTTCACTAAAAAAAAAAAATGTCTGTTATAAGATAGTCTGTTAGGTATGTAGCCCACTATCAGCAAAGCTAAGTCAAAAGACTAAGGAGCTTTAGGTTTGTTTTTTCTACATGTTTGCAACAGACCTCTGATATTAATGTGGATAGAGAATGGAGGTGCATAATGGCAATCCTACATTCCACTGACACTTGGTCTTCAGAAAAGCCTCACACATTTACTCCCCCTACACATGGGTGAGGATATTCACATCTGTCGTAGCTGCAACATAATGCAATACCAGATGATCTAGTAATATTACTGAGCGGCTCACTTCAGACTTTCACGACAGCAGGGTAAACCATCATATAATCTACTGTATGTTAAAAATCATAGTACTGGCCTCAGAAAACATAGCAGGAGTACAGGAAAAGGAGCACATCCATATTTTGCACACTAGTTTATCTATAAATATTACAGCTACTTACTGCTGCTCAGTCTTTTACTCACTTTTGTTCACTTATTACTCTTGTTTCCATTAATGGGCTCATTGTCTTATCATAGGGTCATAGAAGTTACTAGGCTATTGATCTGGAGCTCATTTCAAGCCTAGCTGTTTCAGCCCAATGCAATAGCTTAGATACCCTAATCAATACCCAAGATTGTATTTATTAATAACTGCCCATGTCCAGGAGGGTTGACGGCACTATCCCCGGTAAGAATTTACGGTGCCCAAGCCACTCGTCCAGGTTCCTTTTGAACAGTGTCATGGAGGTCCTATGCTTCACATGAATTGGAAGCCTATTCCAAAGATGCAGCAGTTGCTGGAAGAGAAATCTGTCCCTCCAATACGTCCTATTCAAGTTACAGGCCATATTTAGGTTCTTGGAATGGGTAGGTCTAGTCTCGTTTGATTTACAGATGTGCAGCAAATTCGTTATGTTTGGGTTGGAGTCTGAGATTGCACTGTAAGCCAGATATAAGTCTCCTCTAAGAAGTCTTTATGATACTAAATATAGTGACAGGGACTTTAGTCGGTCTGTGTAAGGCACATGCTGGAGCCCCTTGATTTTTTTAGTCAGAAACCTCTGAGGTCTCTCCAATTGCTGCAGGTGCTTTGTACAGTACATGCCAAAAGGGATTTTATACTCAATTACGGGCCTGATTAGTGACGTGTAGAGGGGTTATAACCTTCTTTGCTCTAGAGTTCATGACTTTGCTAATCAAGTGTGTTGCATAGAAAGTATTCCTTACTACAGTAGACACATGGGGGTCAAAGTTAAGGTCGCAGTCTACTTCTGATCCCAGATCCCTTACCACTTAGTAGGTACATAGGGTATTGTTGTTAATTTGATAGTATGAAGGGATGCTGTTTTTACTGAAGAAATTTATGATGTTGGAAATTCACCCCGGGGATCATGTCAGTCGCCCTGCTAGACAGGGGTCCAGGGAAGTAAATATTGCAGGAAGAAATAGCCAGGGAATTGTTATGGCTAGGCTTGTATAGGCCCTAGGGCCGATAGCCTAGTACCAACCTATGAACCTATGTATTTCTTTGCATTCAGTTTGAGGCTGTGAGTAAGAAACCAGTCATTGGTCTGCTTAAGACTCGCCTGAAGTATACTGACACCATTTGGGGATTCAATTTATTACCTTAATTTTGCTGTGTGCTCTTAAGTGTTCAAGTGCTTTTATTCTGTTGCACTTATTACTACTTGTTAGTAGCCTGATCAAATTTGTCTCTTATTCTGAGTATCTTAGTTTTGGTTTTAGCACTTGTGCTTCTGGCCAGTTACTTTACATTTAAAGGTTTTTGTGGTCTACACTCTTGTGGACAAACCCTTATCAAAATCCTCTCTCCATAAGTCTGCCCAAGTATTTGAAACACTATGTCTGGACAATTCCCATCAGTTTCTCCTGTCAGCTTGGTCGACATGGGCATATTGAGACAGTG
The DNA here is from genome assembly GCF_019279795.1 of Protopterus annectens. Taxonomy (NCBI): domain Eukaryota; kingdom Metazoa; phylum Chordata; order Ceratodontiformes; family Protopteridae; genus Protopterus; species Protopterus annectens. The sequence goes on along the minus strand of NC_056743.1, from coordinate 1,602,664,496 downwards.
TAGCAACTGCTTCATGTTCATTGCCAGCCCTCTTCTCCTAGCACATAATTCCTCTACTTGTGAGAAATGCATCTATATCAGTAACCTGGAATCCATGCGTTCTTGCGCCACAGTCAGTACTCCTGACAAAGAGGAGATTTCCAGCACAAACACACCACTCACATCACATAGCCAAGCAACAGCACACACCCACCTATTAAGAGGTCCTCAATAAAAACTTGCCTAAACAGCAGAGACCTCCAAAGCACACAAACATTCCACACACAACACTTAGTAGGTACATAGGGTATTGTTGCAGACAACGCACCAGTGTCTCACAAACACAGCTCATAAGGCAAAACAATAAACCAAACACACTAGTCATTGGTGACTCAATTGTGAGACACAGCAATGTCCCCCTCACCAGGCTCAACAAGGAGAAGGCCACAGTCAGTTGTCTGTCTGGTGTCAGAATCCACCACATCACACACTTAAGTCTCTCCACAACAAGTACAAGTATGACTCTGTCATTGTACAGGGTGTGAATGACTTGGAATGTATGTGGCGCAGGCAGGTATGACCCTAGCCCTAAGCAGCATCATACCTTCACCAAGAATGATACCACATAATAATTGACTTTAAAAATTGGCTTAGTTTCTGGTGTCATTCCAAGGGGATCCTGTATCTTTCTTCTTTGGATGACATGGTTGACAGGCCTTGATGCTTTGCCATAGATGGCCTTCACCTGTCAACACCAAGATTCCAGATCCTGGCCAAGGCTCTCGCCTCCTGCATTGTGCCTTTTTAGGCAATGTCCCAAAGACAAATCTTCCAACATAAAAGATTTGTCAAAAGCAAATTGAAAGTCATGCTGCTTAAGCTAGTAGCCATAACCTGCAAATGCACTCACTGGAGACTCTCCTTGCACTGGAAGATGTCAATGTCTGTGTGGTCAAGGACATTTGGTTCAGGGCTGCAGACAGCACCCCTGCTTACCAGGTTATACCTCATTCTGACCCCAAAATGAGGTTGGGAAGACTAAGGGTGGTGAAGTCTCTATCTTAATTAAAGACAGGCACATCTCCAGACTGGTTTGCCACCATGATGCACTGGAACTACTCCAGGTGCAACTGACAGTTGGCAAGACACCCATCAAAGTTGTAGTCAGTTATAGACCCCCCCTCCATGACTCAGCACACCCACTCCTCTTATCTGGATCTACATAACTCCATCATGATACCCGTTAACACCCTGATCCTTGCTGACTTCAAATACCCCACCATAGACTGGGTGAACTAATGCATTCACGCAACGATTCCTTGATTTCATCATTTCTAACTCACTAGACCTACTCATCTCATCCCCCACAAGGGGAGATAACATTCTGGACTCGTTTCTTACCAACATGGGTGACTGCTGCAGTGGTTGCACCACTCCCATAGTATGTTCTTCCCTGGTGAGCTCAGATCATCGGACTATCTCATTTGAAGTTTCTATCCCACCCAAACCCCCTCCAGTTGTAATCAAGCTAAAAAACTTCTCAAAAGCTGACTACAACTTCCTAAGGGAGGGGTATCTGTTGCTTCACACCACCACCACTCAGAGGATACAGACAACTGTGCTGAACAATACACCAATGCAGTAGACAAGCACCTGTACAGCTGCATGGACTCAGCCATACCCAACAGAACTAAAACCTGCTTTTCAAGGAAACACAAACCTGTTTGGATATCCTCTATCAACAGGCTTTACAAGAAAAGCAAGAGGCTGTTGTCCAAGGGTAAAAAAGAACAAATTCCAAACTAGAAAAACTCCCTCCTTAGCCTCAACAAGCAAATTAGATCACTAGTGAATACCTCCAAAGCCAATTGTGAATTGAAACTAACCTCTGACACAAAGGGAAACCACAAAGCCTTCTTCAGTTAGTCAGAAAGCTCCATGGAAAAGCCCAGGTTTTCTCTGTATTGGTACTTAACAGTATAACTTACACTGATCCTGTTGACTTAACCAACCTGCAGAAGATAGTTTAATTCCAAACTTCACCCCCCTGCCCCCCCAAAGGCCCTTTCAGCATCCCTGATACTTGTCCTGCTCCTCACATCTCTATAGATCAAGTGTTAAAGGCCCTATCCAAGGCAAAGAGCACAGCTTCCATGGGACCTGACAGTATCCCAGGCTATATTCTGCACCCTAATCAACCACAGTACAGGCTTCATTCCAGCAGAGTGGAGAACTGCCATTGTCATCCCCTTGCACAAAGGTGGTGCCACTACTAACCCTGGAAACTATTGCCCCATTAGCTTGACAAGTCTGATCTGTAACACCATGGTACATATTATGGATCTCATAAAATAAGACATAGGCAGTCTCCAAGCACTTGACTCCACCCAGTTCGGATTCGTCAAGGGAAGATCTTGCTTGTTAAACCTGGTTGACTTCTCTGGGACCGTTGCCAAGGCCCTGTATGAGGGAAAGTCAGTACATACAGCTAACCTTGACTTGGCCAAGGCCTTTGAGACAATCCCTCACTCGGGCATCATTGAAAAGCTAATGCAACTTGGCATAAATCTCTATCTCATTAGGTGGGTGACCAACTGGCTCACTGACAGGACCCTCAAAGTCAAAATTGGCACCTCTACCTCCGATAGCAAAACCATCACTAGTGGAGTTGCCCAGGGATCTGTCCTGGGACCCCTACTGTTTGGCATCTATTTCTCAGAGGTCCCGGCAAGGACAAAAGGCCTGTGGCTGACCAAGTTTGCAGACAACTGTAAGCTGGGTGCTGTCATTGACTCCCCAAATGATGTTAACATACTGCAAGAGGGTCTCACAGCAACTAATGACTAGTTCCAAACTCATGGCCTCAAGCTAAATGCAAAAATATGTATCATCATACCATTCAGCAAAATCATGGCCCCTACTGGTTACCACATCAATGGCAACCCCCCTAAGCACACAAACTGTGGTGAGAGACCCGAGTACTCAGGTTGATAACCTTACATTCAACCATAAAGTAGTGGCAGTGGTCAGAAAAGACTTTTACTTGGTTACTCTCATAATTAAAGGGATTGCATCCAGAAAAAAGGAGGTTATTACCTTTCTATACTCCTCCCTCATTAGACCAATAATTGAGTATGACGCCCCATTTGGTATGTGCCTCTCCAAAAATCTGCACCAACTGAAAAGGCCGCAGAAGTACCTCACAATGAGCATCCATGGTCTCCAACACCTGTCCTATGTGGACAGGCTCAAATCGCTATTACTCTAATCGGTATAATACAGAGGTGATCTGTGTTTTGCTATAAGGCAATCTCGAACCCTGCCCTACTAGAGATGCTCCATATCCATAAATGAAACTTCCCCCGCACTACCCACTTGAAAGGCCTGAATCTAATGTGTGACATCAACAAAACCTACTGGAGAGACAGGTTTATCTCCCAGAGGCTGCCCCATCTCTGGAATAGACTTCCCATACAAATCAGAGTATCTCGCTGACACTCTTCAAGCACAACCTTGATGAGTGGATGGGAAACCACAAATTTTGTCCCAGGAGTTCCACCTGTGTCCCTCATTGACAGGGGCGACAGGTGCTGACTGAGGTTTCTTTTTGGGGATAGCTCTTGGATAGGCTTGTAAGGGCCCCAGGGCCATTAGCCTAGTAATCTCCTTATGATCCTATAATAATTGCACCCAGTTTGCAGTTGTCTGCAAACTTGGTCAGCCACAGCCCCTTAGTTTTGACCTGAACGTCTGAGAAGTATATACCAAGCAGTAAGGGGACCAGCACTGACCCTTAGGCACTCCGCTGGTGACAGGCCTGCTGGTTGATGTGGAGTCACCCACTTTGATAGTTTGTGACTGTTTGTGAGCTAGTTGGCATCCCATCTTACAACAAAGTGCTTTACATTCACTTTGCTAGGTTTATCAGTAATGCACAAGTGTGGGATTTTGGCAAAGATCTTTGCCAAGTTGAGCTATGCTGTGTGCATAGATTTGCCCTCGTCAATGGCCCTGGTCACATTTTAAAAGAAATCCAAAAGGTTAAACAAGCAGGAATTGCACTTAACGAAGCCAGCTTGGGTCTTGAGGTCACCTATGTCTTTATTTATCAGGTCCATGATGATACTTTACAGATGAGGCTGGTCAGACTTATGGGTCTATAATTCCCCGGGTCTGTTGCTAAGCCACCTTTGTGGAGGGAATTACTGTTGCTATTCTCCATTCTGCAGGGACAAAGCCAGAGGTTAGGCTGTGATTGAATAGTGTACTTAATGGTAATGTTAGCTCATGTTTAGAAGGAAAAAAAAAATTGCCTGACACTTCTAGTGTTCTGACTGTGCTTCTCAAACAGAACTGTTTTAGTGTTGTTTTAGCTGCTTTTCTGTATATATAGACTTTCCTGAATATGTAAACTAGCTACTTATTCTACTGTATTACTGCCTCTTAAATAGTTTTTCAGATGTGCCCTTGCCTTGCTTCATTTAAAAAGTTTTGAATTGCTAATTTTGTAGTTTTAATTGCATTTACTGTTTAGGGCTACATACTCAAGTGCGTTAGGCTTTTCTGTGTTTATTTACTGTATTATTGCATGTTTTAACGAACAAAAAAAAATACTATCTTGTTTGCTCGTTTCCTGCCTTTACTAGCTAGTATAGGCCAGATCCCAGGCTTTGCTGGTTTCAGGACTTTATTTTCTGTGTTCAGAGCTATCCAGACCTTGCTGTGGTAAAGGGAAGTCCTACTACTTACAGTGGGAGTTGTGAGCATTGTACTGCCTATCTAACACTAAAGGAGTGATTTCCACCTCTGAAATTGTAATTTTGTTAGCCATTTTGGGCTGATTTCTATCCCTTTCAACTTTCTGGCTTAAAAACATATGTGTTTGCATGTTTTTCGCATCGTGCAGTACCATGGGGCTACTGTTAAACTATTTCAGGTGCCAGAAAGTCTGCTCTTCAAAATTTTCCTTAGAACTAGCTGGTTTCTCAATAGTAGCATTAAAATCTGAATGCCTGTGACTAGCACTTGCTCTAGAACCTGCTGGAAAGCACTAGGAAGCCTTAAACTGATACAAGCACTCAACTCTCCTTGTTAATAAGGAGAAATTAATCGTAAGTACTAAACAACCTATAATTGCAAAGTACCTTGCAAAGGTAAGGGAAAACAGCTCTTGTACTTTATTAAAAAAAAGCACCTAAACGTGCATGCCCAAGGGTCAGCTTCTGGTGATTTCTCCTGTCCACCTGGGGCAATGCAGCAACTGCCTCATGTACATAGACAACCCTCTCCTCCTTCTACCCAACACTACAACCTGCGAGAGATGCACTTACATAGCCAAACTGGAAGCAAAACTCTCTCCAGCCAAGATTGTACTAGACAGTCAAGAGGAGAAAGCTAACACTTGCACTACACCTCAAGCAACACATAGCCCTTCAAAACACACACCATCAACACCCATACATAGCAACACTAAACCCACATATGCAGAGGCCCTTAACATTAACCTGCCTGAGCAACAAGGACCTCCGAAGCTGAAACGCAAACAAACACCAGTCACAACCAAAGTGACACACAGCTCACAACACCAGTGTGCCACCCAACAGCCCCTAAGGCAAGAAAATGTACCCAAAACTTTAGTCATAGGCAACTCTATAGTCAGGCACACTGATGTCCCACTCACCAGGCTGAACAAGGATAAAATTACAGTCAACTGCCTGTCGGGTGCCAGGATCTGCCACATAACGCATGCCTCAAGTCACCCCACAACATGTACAAATACGACTCTGTCATTGTCCATGTTGGAGTGAATGACTTGAGACATACCTCCCTGGACTACATGAATAGAGACATGGAAGAGCTCTTGGATCATGTGGCCCAGGCAGGTATGACCCTAGCCCTGAGCAGCATCCTGCCTTCGCCCAGAATGATACCACAGTATAAGGACAAAATAATTGACTTCAACAACTGGCTAAGCTTCTGGTGTCATTCAAAGGGGATTCAGTATCTGTCTGCCTGGGACGACATGATCAACAAACCACGATGCTTTGCCAGAGATGGTCTGCACCTGTCACCCCCTGGGATTCAGGTTACTGGCTAAAGCTCTTGCAACCCCTATAGTGCCTTTTTTAGGCAAGGATCAAAGGAAAAAAACACCACCGTAACAGATACAAGCATGCAAAATATGAAGGTAATGCTACTCAATGCTAGAAGTCTAAACCTCAAAATGCACTCTCTTGAGGCACTCCTAAAAATGGAGAACATAGATATCTGTGTAGTAACTGAGACCTGTGGTCAATAGTAATTGGAATATTCTATTAGCTAACCCAGCTTTGGCTAATATTCTTGCTCCGGAGTGCCAGTTTTCATATAGGAGAGGCCGTACTTTTGGGTCATATTTGAACCTACACAAAAAGGGAAGACAGGTGAACATGAGTGGTACACAACTCACACTTTCTGGTGATCAATTAAGGGGTTCCTTTCCTTGTGGCCATTGTTCATTTTGTGTATACATTAGGAAATCTAAAGAATTTTCTAGCAGGAATACAGCTAAAGTTTTTGAGATTAGATGTTTTGGCAATTGTGGGACCAATTGGGTTATATATCTTGTTAGTTGTTCCTGTTCTGCCTTTTACATTGGGCAGAAGTCAAGACTGTTGAGAGTCAGGATGTCAGAACATTTTAGTGACATCAGGAACAATCATCCATCTAGTGTGTTATATAAACATGTATTGTTTCACACTAGTGCAAAGTTTCAGTTTCAAATCATTGATGCTATCAGGGGTGATAACATCAATAAATTTGGATGGTATGATCTGCTTAATAAGAAAGAAAAAGCCTGGATTATCAGGTTAGGGGGGTTATTCAACTATATATATATATATATATATATATATATATATATATATATATATATATATATATATTAGGTGTTTAACCAGGCCTGTATTTCTTCACCATGTAAATATTAAGATATGACTAATTTTCTGCTTTCAGTATGTTTATATAAATTATTTTTGTTTATTTTTATTTGTGGTAATACATTTTTAAATGTGTAATTGTTCTTATCTATTTACTTATTAGCCAATTGTCATATGGCTATATTAAGCTAGGTGATGTAGCAATATACTATCACTGAAGAAGGCTTTGTGCTGAATCCGGTCTGTTTTTTTCGGTCAGAATAAATATATATTTTGGATATATTCACTCTGGTGCTGGCTGCCTTTTTGACTTTGAGCTATTTACTTTGGCCGTGCACCTGCCTGTTGTGCGTGTTCTCTTTTGGATTGTATCAGATAGATGCTCCACACCAGTGCTCACCCCCTCATTGATCAGGTCTGACCATAAGCTAATCACCCTTGACATCCACATCCCCCCCCCCCAGTAAGGAAACCTCTGTAAAAGAACTTCTCCAAAGCCATCTTCATGCTACTCAAGTCAGAAGTGACAAACTTCATGACACCCATGCAGACAGGAGCTGAAAGTTCGACTGCTGAATCCTACATTAAAGCACTGTATGAGCACATCCACTCGTGCATGAATTGTGCCATCCCAAATAGAACCAAGACGCTCTCCTCCAAAAAAAAGGAAGCCAATCTGGTGGTCCCCCGCCATAAGCAAACTATACAACAGAAGGAAGAAACTGCTACAGAAAAGAAGAAAATCCCAGGATGCAAAAAACTCCCTTACCAGCCTCAGTAAGAAGCTGAGATCCCTCATAAAATCCTTCAAAGCAAGTTACGAAAATAACATTGCTAAAGATTCCAAAGACAACCACAAGGCATTCTATAGTTATGTCAAAAATCTAAATGGCAATGCTCAGATATGCTCTGAGCTACAGCAGAATGGCATTAAATATACTGATCCCAAGGATATTGCCAGTATCCTGGCAGATCGATTTAGTGCCAACTTCACCCCCCTCTCACCCCCTAGAGGGCCCATCTCAATACCAAAATATTGCCAAATTCCGGCAATCGTGGCCACACAGGTAGAAACCGCACTCTGCAAAGCTAAGAATACAGCATCCATGGGACCAGATGACATCCCGGGCTGTGTAATACATGAACTACAAAATGTACTGGTACTTCACCTAAGTGTCATATTTAATCATAGCCTCACCTCAGGCTTCGTGCCCACTGAGTGGAGCACAGCTACATTTTTTTTACAGTGGTTTCCTTAATGGGGGGTGGGGTCGGGATGTGGATATATAGGGTGATTAGCTTATGGTCGGATCTGACCAATGAGGAGTTGACTTCAGGTGTGGAACACTGGTCACTCATGTTGGTAATGACTAGGTCTAGGATATTGCTGCCCCTGGTGGGGGTGTGGATAAGTTGATCCAGGGCATTGGCATTTATGAATTCCAGAAAGCGTTGAGCGAAGGAGTTGGTACATGAGTAGTTTTCCCAGTTAATGGTGGGGTAGTTGAAATTGCCCATTATTAGTGTGTTTGGTTGAACCCTAATATTTTCCAGTATATCAAGAAAAGAGGAGTGAGAATCCTGGAGCATGGTGGGGGATCTGTAGCAAGCTACAATTTGGATTGCAATTTTGCCCAGTGTTTGTTGCACTTGGATAACCTCGGATGAATTATGCTGAGCAACTAGCCTGGAGGTGTGGATATCCTTAATGAATATGGACACACCTCTGCCTTTGGTGTTCCGGTCCAGGTTAGATGGCTGAAAAGTGTGGTATGAGTTATAGCCTGGTAATGCAGGGGTGCTGACTGCAGCCTTGAACCAGGTCTCAGTCACTACACAGATATCGATGTTCTGAATTTTAAGGAGTGCCTCGAGGGAGTGCATTTTGAGATTTAGACTTGTAGCATTACCCTCAGTTTTTGCTTGCCTGTTCTTGTTATGGTGGTGAATTTGTCATGTGAACCCTTCCTAAAAAAGGCACTATAGGGGTGGCAAGAGCCTTAGCCAGTATCCAGAATTCCAGGCGTGAAAGGTGCAGGCCATCTCTGGCAAAGCATCGTGGTCTGTCGACATGTTGTCCCAGGCAGACAGATACTGGATCCCCTTAGAATGACACCAGAAGCTTTGTCAATTGTTGAAGTCAATCATTTTGTCCTTGTACTGCGGTATCATTCTGGGTGATGGCAGGATGCTACTCAAGGCTAGGGTCATACCTGCCTGGGCTACATGATCAGAGAGCTCTTCCATGTTTCTTTTCATGCAGTCCAGGGAGGTAAGTCTCAGGTCATTCACACCAACATGGGCAATGAAAGAGTCATATTTGTACTTGTTGTGGAGTGACCAGAGTGCGTGAGTTATGTGGCAGATCTTGGCACCCGACAGGCAGCTGACAGTAACCTTCTCCTTATTTAGCCTGGTGAGTGGGACATCGTGTGTCTAACTATAGAGTCACCTATGACTAGTATGTTGGGTACGTTGTTTTGCCTTATGGGCTGTGGTTGAGTGGCACACTGAGTCTGTGGGTATGTGTCATTTGGGTTGTGTTGGGGGTGGAGGTTGCTTGCGTTTCTACTTTGGCGGTCTCTGTTGCTTGAGTAGTTTATTATTGAGAGCCACTGCAAATGTTTTTGTGTTTCTATGTGTGGATTTTGGTGGTTTAGATTTAGTGGGACTATGTGATGAGTGTGGTGTGGTGCAAGTGTTTACCTTCTCCTCTTGAATGTCAAATTCAGTCTTGGTCGGAGAAAGCTTTACCTCCAGTTTGGCTAGATAAGTGCATCTCTCACAGGTTGTAGTTTTGGGTGGTAGGAGGAGAGGGTTGTCTGTGTGCATGAGGCAATTGCTACATTGCCCAAAGATGGCCAGATTCATCTGATAGACAGGAGAGAACACTGGGAGGTGACCCTTAGACATGCCTAAATAAAAAAACTATTTCCTCTAGACAAGTGAGGAAAGTGAGTACAAGAGCTGTTTTTCTCTAAGCAAGTGAGGAAAGAAAGTACAAAAACGGTTTTCCTTTAGGTAATGAGGAAGGTTGAGTGCTGTAGTAATTTGTAGCTTATTTGGTGCTAACAACAAGTTCTGAACAAGTGCTGAGCACGAATAAGCAAATTCAAGTGTTAAAACTAAGAATCTGTATCTAGACTAGACTAGTTAAAGGAAAGGC